>NW_027460365.1:0-94144 GCF_050947875.1 Dermacentor variabilis
AAAAGCACCATTTTGCATGCATATCGTGTGGTTTTGCAGAAAACTGCGTCCGCGTCTACCAAAAGATGCATGTGCATGCTTAAAACGCGTTTTGGCGCAAATCCATGTGCGGGTGCTCAAAGGAGCAGCATCGGCATGCTTTTCACGTCGTTTGGTAGAAATCCACGTGCGCGTTCTGCCAAAAGCACCATTTGCATGCATATCGTGTGGTTTTGCAGAAAACTGCGTCCGCGTCTACCAAAAGATGCATGTGCATGCTTAAAACGCGTTTTGGCACAAATGCATGTGCGAGTGCTAAAAAGAGCAGCATCGGCATGCTTTTCACGTCGTTTGGTAGAAATCCACGTGCGCGTTCTGCCAAAAGCAACATTTGCATGCATATCGTGTGGTTTTGCAGAAAACTGCGTCCGCGTCTACCAAAAGATGCATGTGCATGCTTAAAACGCGTTTTGGCACAAATCCATGTGCGGGTGCTAAAAAGAGCAGCATCGGCATGCTTTTCACGTCGTTTGGTAGAAATCCACGTGCGCGTTCTGCCAAAAGCACCATTTGCATGCATATCGTGTGGTTTTGCAGAAAACTGCGTCCGCGTCTACCAAAAGATGCATGTGCATGCTTAAAACGCGTTTTGGCACAAATGCATGTGCGAGTGCTAAAAAGAGCAGCATCGGCATGCTTTTCACGTCGTTTGGTAGAAATCCACGTGCGCGTTCTGCCAAAAGCAACATTTGCATGCATATCGTGTGGTTTTGCAGAAAACTGCGTCCGCGTCTACCAAAAGATGCATGTGCATACTTAAAACGCGTTTTGGCACAAATCCATGTGCGGGTGCTAAAAAGAGCAGCATCGGCATGCTTTTCACGTCGTTTGGTAGAAATCCACGTGCGCGTTCTGCCAAAAGCACCATTTGCATGCATATCGTGTGGTTTTGCAGAAAACTGCGTCCGCGTCTACCAAAAGATGCATGTGCATGCTTAAAACGCGTTTTGGCGCAAATCCATGTGCGGGTGCTCAAAGGAGCAGCATCGGCATGCTTTTCACGTCGTTTGGTAGAAATCCACGTGCGCGTTCTGCCAAAAGCACCATTTGCATGCATATCGTGTGGTTTTGCAGAAAACTGCGTCCGCGTCTACCAAAAGATGCATGTGCATGCTTAAAACGCGTTTTGGCACAAATGCATGTGCGAGTGCTAAAAAGAGCAGCATCGGCATGCTTTTCACGTCGTTTGGTAGAAATCCACGTGCGCGTTCTGCCAAAAGCAACATTTGCATGCATATCGTGTGGTTTTGCAGAAAACTGCGTCCGCGTCTACCAAAAGATGCATGTGCATGCTTAAAACGCGTTTTGGCACAAATCCATGTGCGGGTGCTAAAAAGAGCAGCATCGGCATGCTTTTCACGTCGTTTGGTAGAAATCCACGTGCGCGTTCTGCCAAAAGCACCATTTGCATGCATATCGTGTGGTTTTGCAGAAAACTGCGTCCGCGTCTACCAAAAGATGCATGTGCATGCTTAAAACGCGTTTTGGCACAAATCCATGTGCGGGTGCTAAAAAGAGCAGCATCGGCATGCTTTTCACGTCGTTTGGTAGAAATCCACGTGCGCGTTCTGCCAAAAGCACCATTTGCATGCATATCGTGTGGTTTTGCAGAAAACTGCGTCCGCGTCTACCAAAAGATGCATGTGCATGCTTAAAACGCGTTTTGGCGCAAATCCATGTGCGGGTGCTCAAAGGAGCAGCATCGGCATGCTTTTCACGTCGTTTGGTAGAAATCCACGTGCGCGTTCTGCCAAAAGCACCATTTGCATGCATATCGTGTGGTTTTGCAGAAAACTGCGTCTGCGTCTACCAAAAGATGCATGTGCATGCTTAAAACGCGTTTTGGCACAAATGCATGTGCGAGTGCTAAAAAGAGCAGCATCGGCATGCTTTTCACGTCGTTTGGTAGAAATCCACGTGCGCGTTCTGCCAAAAGCAACATTTGCATGCATATCGTGTGGTTTTGCAGAAAACTGCGTCCGCGTCTACCAAAAGATGCATGTGCATGCTTAAAACGCGTTTTGGCACAAATCCATGCGCGGGTGCTCAAAGGAGCAGCATCGGCATGCTTTTCACGTCGTTTGGTAGAAATCCACGTGCGCGTTCTGCCAAAAGCACCATTTGCATGCATATCGTGTGGTTTTGCAGAAAACTGCGTCCGCGTCTACCAAAAGATGCATGTGCATGCTTAAAACGCGTTTTGGCACAAATGCATGTGCGAGTGCTAAAAAGAGCAGCATCGGCATGCTTTTCACGTCGTTTGGTAGAAATCCACGTGCGCGTTCTGCCAAAAGCAACATTTGCATGCATATCGTGTGGTTTTGCAGAAAACTGCGTCCGCGTCTACCAAAAGATGCATGTGCATGCTTAAAACGCGTTTTGGCACAAATCCATGTGCGGGTGCTAAAAAGAGCAGCATCGGCATGCTTTTCACGTCGTTTGGTAGAAATCCACGTGCGCGTTCTGCCAAAAGCACCATTTGCATGCATATCGTGTGGTTTTGCAGAAAACTGCGTCCGCGTCTACCAAAAGATGCATGTGCATGCTTAAAACGCGTTTTGGCGCAAATCCATGTGCGGGTGCTCAAAGGAGCAGCATCGGCATGCTTTTCACGTCGTTTGGTAGAAATCCACGTGCGCGTTCTGCCAAAAGCACCATTTGCATGCATATCGTGTGGTTTTGCAGAAAACTGCGTCCGCGTCTACCAAAAGATGCATGTGCATGCTTAAAACGCGTTTTGGCACAAATGCATGTGCGAGTGCTAAAAAGAGCAGCATCGGCATGCTTTTCACGTCGTTTGGTAGAAATCCACGTGCGCGTTCTGCCAAAAGCAACATTTGCATGCATATCGTGTGGTTTTGCAGAAAACTGCGTCCGCGTCTACCAAAAGATGCATGTGCATGCTTAAAACGCGTTTTGGCACAAATCCATGTGCGGGTGCTAAAAAGAGCAGCATCGGCATGCTTTTCACGTCGTTTGGTAGAAATCCACGTGCGCGTTCTGCCAAAAGCACCATTTGCATGCATATCGTGTGGTTTTGCAGAAAACTGCGTCCGCGTCTACCAAAAGATGCATGTGCATGCTTAAAACGCGTTTTGGCACAAATCCATGTGCGGGTGCTAAAAAGAGCAGCATCGGCATGCTTTTCACGTCGTTTGGTAGAAATCCACGTGCGCGTTCTGCCAAAAGCACCATTTGCATGCATATCGTGTGGTTTTGCAGAAAACTGCGTCCGCGTCTACCAAAAGATGCATGTGCATGCTTAAAACGCGTTTTGGCGCAAATCCATGTGCGGGTGCTCAAAGGAGCAGCATCGGCATGCTTTTCACGTCGTTTGGTAGAAATCCACGTGCGCGTTCTGCCAAAAGCACCATTTGCATGCATATCGTGTGGTTTTGCAGAAAACTGCGTCCGCGTCTACCAAAAGATGCATGTGCATGCTTAAAACGCGTTTTGGCACAAATGCATGTGCGAGTGCTAAAAAGAGCAGCATCGGCATGCTTTTCACGTCGTTTGGTAGAAATCCACGTGCGCGTTCTGCCAAAAGCAACATTTGCATGCATATCGTGTGGTTTTGCAGAAAACTGCGTCCGCGTCTACCAAAAGATGCATGTGCATGCTTAAAACGCGTTTTGGCACAAATCCATGTGCGGGTGCTAAAAAGAGCAGCATCGGCATGCTTTTCACGTCGTTTGGTAGAAATCCACGTGCGCGTTCTGCCAAAAGCACCATTTGCATGCATATCGTGTGGTTTTGCAGAAAACTGCGTCCGCGTCTACCAAAAGATGCATGTGCATGCTTAAAACGCGTTTTGGCACAAATCCATGTGCGGGTGCTAAAAAGAGCAGCATCGGCATGCTTTTCACGTCGTTTGGTAGAAATCCACGTGCGCGTTCTGCCAAAAGCACCATTTGCATGCATATCGTGTGGTTTTGCAGAAAACTGCGTCCGCGTCTACCAAAAGATGCATGTGCATGCTTAAAACGCGTTTTGGCGCAAATCCATGTGCGGGTGCTCAAAGGAGCAGCATCGGCATGCTTTTCACGTCGTTTGGTGGAAATCCACGTGCGCGTTCTGACAAAGGAACCATTTGCATGCATATCGTGTGGTTTTGCAGAAAACTGCGTCCGCGTCTACCAAAAGATGCATGTGCATGCTTAAAACGCGTTTTGGCACAAATCCATGTGCGGGTGCTAAAAAGAGCAGCATCGGCATGCTTTTCACGTCGTTTGGTAGAAATCCACGTGCGCGTTCTGCCAAAAGCACCATTTGCATGCATATCGTGTGGTTTTGCAGAAAACTGCGTCCGCGTCTACCAAAAGATGCATGTGCATGCTTAAAACGCGTTTTGGCACAAATCCATGTGCGGGTGCTAAAAAGAGCAGCATCGGCATGCTTTTCACGTCGTTTGGTAGAAATCCACGTGCGCGTTCTGCCAAAAGCACCATTTGCATGCATATCGTGTGGTTTTGCAGAAAACTGCGTCCGCGTCTACCAAAAGATGCATGTGCATGCTTAAAACGCGTTTTGGCACAAATACATGTGCGGGTGCTAAAAAGAGCAGCATCGGCATGCTTTTCACGTCGTTTGGTAGAAATCCACGTGGGCGTTCCGCCAAAAGCACCATTTGCATGCATATCGTGCGGTTTTGCAGAAAACTGCGTCCGCGTCTACCAAAAGATGCATGGGCATGCTTAACACGCGTTTTGGCACAAATGCATGTGTGGGTGCTAAAAAGAGCAGCATCGGCATGCTTTTCCCGTCGTTTGGTAGAAATCCACGTGCGCGTTCTGCCAAAAGCACCATTTGCATGCATATCGTGTGGTTTTGCAGAAAACTGCGTCCGCGTCTACCAAAAGATGCATGTGCATGCTTAAACCGCGTTTTGGCACAAATCCACGTGCGGGTGCTAGAAAGAGCAGCATCGGCATGCTTTTCACGTCGTTTGGTAGAAATCCACGTGCGTGTTCTGCCAAGATACGGCCGTTTATAGATGCGTTAATTAATGTGTACCATTGTTTTGTGGACTTACTAGCTTCCTGCGGGGACGTTGAATTGAATCCAGGCCCCTCTACCGAAATCATGCTGCAAAAAATTATGGACGACTTGCGAGAACTTAAGGAAGGTGTGGCCATATCAAACCGGCGTCTAGATGAAAGTAATGATAAGTTAGCTTCCATTGACCGAAAAGTAGAGGATATTTCGGCTACTGTTAAGACCTACACAGTCAAGGTAGACGACCTGCAGAAAACCGTTGATAGCCTACTGTTAAAAGTAGATGACCTCGAAAACCGAAGCCGAAGGAATAATTTAATACTGTATGGTCTACCTGAACCGAAGGAAGAAGCACACCAATCTTTGGAACGAGAGGTTTCGACAAAAATCCTTGACAGCGTACTAAATGTTCCAAATGTTTCAATTGAGCGAGCTCATCGAATAGGGAAGCCTAGGGACGACAAATTCCGCCCCGTAATATTCAGGCTAGTAGACTACCGAGACAAATTAAAAATACTGAAAGAGTGTAAAGCTTTCAAGAACACTCCATACAGCATTTCAGAGGACTTCTCTCCTAGAGTCCAATCAATAAGAAAAAAGCTTTGGACCTGGACAAAACAGAACCGAGACAGAGGCGACAAAGTATTTCTATCCTTCGACAAGGTTAGAATCAATGGCAATACATTCAGATGGGACGAGGCACTGGACAGGGCAGTTCCCTCAGCAGCAAATTGACATAGCCGGTCTAATTCCAGTCAAAAACAGCACGAAAGTAAGACTAAAGCACATTTGTTAGAGTTACCCCACGTCTTCAGTCCGCTAACTGTTTTAAATGTTAACGCCCGGAGCGTTGTGAACAAGTCTGATGACCTTGAGAGCCTACTTCTTAGTTACAATCCTGACATCACGCTTCTAACAGAAACATGGCTTCATGATGCTATCCCTGATTCTGACATAATACCCAGCTCGTACAACATAATTCGCCACGACCGTGGCTCGAGAGGGGGTGGTGTCGCGACCATAATTAAAAATGGCATCCCATTCACATCCATTCCACACAATACTTCTGCTGAAATGGTTTGGATTGTAGTGCCGTCTTGCAAATGTAAGGTTCTTATTGGCGTAGTATACAGGCCTCCGAATGCAGATATCTCAATTTTGGAATCGCTGCATGATTTTCTTTACGTCCACAGTAAACACTATACTCATATCATCTTATGCGGGGACTTTAATCTACCGATGATAAACTGGGACGATCTCTGTGTTCGGCATTCTTGTCAACATGCTGAAATGCTGCTCGATTTGGCGTTTTCTTTTAATCTAAAACAAGTAGTAGGAACACCTACACGTGTTACTTCAAGCTCTAAAACTATCCTCGACCTTGTTCTTATATCTGAAGCAGTCAGTGAAACAGGATTTACTGTAGAAGTTTTACCAGGCATATCAGATCATGAAGCGATTCTGCTTAAAAGCAATCTACAGCAAAATATTATCCGTTGTCCAGACAAAGAAGTCTTGGATTTTGAGAGAGCTGCTGATGAAAGTCTAATCGACTACTTAGAGCAAGATTTCGACATTTTTCTTAAAAAATCAAATCAAGGTGTAACCTGTGTCAATGATTTATGGATGCATTTTAAGGACGCTGTGCGGGAATGTAAGTACAGGTACATTCCAACAAAACGCAAGAGAATGGCCCGCAATAACCCTTGGATCACTCGGGACATACTGCAGCTAAAGCGCCGCTTAAAACGCTTGTCACGCCCCAATAGTTGTGTCGATCGTTCTGTGCTACCGTCAATGCGTACCGAACTTAGGAAAAAAATAAAAGACTCAAAGTACCATTTTTTCAATGTTAAACTACACTATTTTTTATCTAACGCCCCAAGACAGTTTTGGATGCACATAACCGAGAAAAAGAACCCGGTCACCAAAATCAGATTGAATGATACCGAGACCAGTGACAACGAGAATATTGCGGAAGCGTTCAACGAGTACTTTGCTTCGGTATTTCTACGCGGTACTGAAGACGATAGCCTAGAATTTTCAGGTTCTGGCTGCGAACTTCCAGACCTTTTTATTTCCGAAGAAGGTATCCTTTCATCCCTATTAAACATAGAGATAAAGAAATCTGCTGGTCCTGATGACATACCAAATAATTTTCTTTTTAGATATGCGGAGTGGTGCGCAAAGTATCTGTACATAATATTTAACGAAAGTCTAAAGCAAGGTGTCCTTCCTAACGATTGGAAAGCAGCAAAGATAATTCCCATCCATAAGTCCGGAGATAAACTCAGTATTACTAATTACAGACCCGTCTCGCTTCTCTGCACCGCTAGTAAGGTGATGGAGCACTATGTTTTTAAGCACCTGAGCACCTTTCTGGAAAACAATAATTTCTTTTCGGAAAAACAGCATGGATTTCGGCGTGGCCTATCTACAGTTACTCAGCTTCTACATATTACCAATGAAGTCATGGCAGCGCTGGACTGCGGCGGGCAAATAGATGTGCTTTTCCTTGATTTTCAGAAAGCATTTGACCGTGTTTGTCACCAAAGGCTAAAGCTCAAGCTACAATGTGCGCTGAAAAATGAACAAATTCTTCGCTGGCTTGACTCTTATTTAACTAATCGAACACAATATGTCCGTATAGGAAACTCATTTTCTTCACCTGCTCCCGTACTTTCCGGTGTACCGCAAGGTTCAGTACTTGGACCTCTTCTCTTTTTGATTTATCTGAATGACTTGTCCTTTGATTCCCCGGTACGATGCCGGTTCTTCGCTGATGATTGTATTGTGTACCACAACATTCAATCACCCCATGATCAGACTGCTATACAGGATTACCTTAATGCAATCGATAATTGGTGTCAATCCTGGCGTATGAACTTAAATGCCTCAAAATGTACTCAAATGATGATTACAAGAAAGAAAGCACCATCAATTTGTACATATAAAATCAATAATGTAGCAATTAGGACGGTTGACAAATTTAAGTATCTGGGTGTAGTTATTGACTCGAAGTTAACCTGGAACGCTCATGTCCAATACGTCGTTTCGGCGTCGCTAAGGAAGCTATGGCTAATTAAACACCGGCTCAAACATTGCACTAGTAGGACTAAACTCGCTGCCTACACGACACTCATTAGACCACTGCTTGAATATGCCGATGCTGTCTGGGATCCCCACACAAAGACCGGTGTCAACAACATTGAAAGCGTGCAAAAGAAAGCCCTTAGATTTATTTATAATATTTATAATAGACGAGTCTCGATCACTGATCTCAGAACACGGTCTGGCCTCCCATCGCTAGAATTTCGGCGTAGACTGCACCGCCTACAAACTTTGTTTAATATCGTTAATAAACAAACAAAAATGGATCCCGACATATACATCAATTTTAATAAAACAAGAGAAACCAGACGCAAGCACAGCAAAACGATTGTGATACCACCGACTAAAACTACTGCTTATCGCTTCTCGTTTTTTCCTCGAACTATAGCAGAGTGGAATGCTCTACCGCAAGAAGTCGCTTGTATGTCCTCGGTTGAATCATTTGTGTCTGCCGTACAATCTTTACAATGAAGCGTGTTCGTTTTAGAATCACCATTTTCCTATTTATGTAAATTTTGTACATGCTGCCTTTCCCGATGCAATAGTGTGTATATTTAAGCATTTTTTTTATGGTTCCTTGTAACCCATGTTTTTGTTATTTTGACTTGCAGTGCCGACTTTGTATACACTCACTCCTGCCTGGACTGCCAAGAGGCAGTTGGCAGTATCTAATAAATAAATAAATAAATAAAAGCACCATTTGCATGCATATCGTGTGGTTTTGCAGAAAACTGCGTCCGCGTCTACCAAAAGATGCCTGTGCATGCTTAAAACGCGTTTTGGCACAAATCCATGTGCGTGTGCTAAAAAGAGCAGCATCGACATGCTTTTCACGTCGTTTGGTAGAAATCCACGTGCGCGTTCTGCCAAAAGCACCATTTGCATGCATATCGTGTGGTTTTGCAGAAAACTGCGTCCGCGTCTACCAAAAGATGCATGTGCATGCTTAAAACGCGTTTTGGCACAAATCCATGTGCGGGTGCTAAAAAGAGCAGCATCGGCATGCTTTTCACGTCGTTTGGTAGAAATCCACGTGCGCGTTCTGCCAAAAGCACCATTTGCATGCATATCGCGTGGTTTTGCAGAAAACTGCGTCCGCGTCTACCAAAAGATGCATGTGTATGCTTAAAACGCGTTTTGGCACAAATCCATGTGCGGGTGCTAAAAAGAGCAGCATCTTTTAACGTCGTTTGGGAGAAATCCACGTGCGCGTTCTGCCAAAAGCACCATTTGCATGCATATCGTGTGGTTTTGCAGAAAACTGCGTCCGCGTCTACCAAAAGATGCATGTGCATGCTTAAAACGCGTTTTGGCACAAATCCATGTGCGGGTGCTAAAAAGAGCAGAATCGGCATGCTTTTCACGTCGTTTGGTAGAAATCCACGTGCGCGTTCTGCCAAAAGCACCATTTGCGCGCATATCGTGTGGTTTAGCAGAAAACTGCGTCCGCGTCAACCAAAAGATGCATGTGCATGCTTAAAACGCGTTTTGGCACAAATCCATGTACGGGTACTAAAAAGAGCAGCATCGGCATGCTTTTCACGTCGTTTGGTAGAAATCCACGTGCGCGTTCTGCCAAAAGCACCATTTGCATGCATATCGTGTGGTTTTGCAGAAAACTGCGTCCGCGTCTACCAAAAGATGCATGTGCATGCTTAAAACGCGTTTTGGCACAAAACAATGTGCGGGTGCTAAAAAGAGCAGCATCGGCATGCTTTTCACGTCGTTTGGTAGAAATCCACGTGCGCGTTCTGCCAAAAGCACCATTTGCATGCATATCGTGTGGTTTTGCAGAAAACTGCGTCCGCGTCTACCAAAAGATGCATGTGCATGCTTAAAACGCGTTTTGGCACAAATCCATGTGCGGGTGCTAAAAAGAGCAGCATCGGCATGCTTTTCACGTCGTTTGGTAGAAATCCACGTGCGCGTTCTGCCAAAAGCACCATTTGCATGCATATCGCGTGGTTTTGCAGAAAACTGCGTCCGCGTCTACCAAAAGATGCATGTGTATGCTTAAAACGCGTTTTGGCACAAATCCATGTGCGGGTGCTAAAAAGAGCAGCATCTTTTAACGTCGTTTGGGAGAAATCCACGTGCGCGTTCTGCCAAAAGCACCATTTGCATGCATATCGTGTGGTTTTGCAGAAAACTGCGTCCGCGTCTACCAAAAGATGCATGTGCATGCTTAAAACGCGTTTTGGCACAAATCCATGTGCGGGTGCTAAAAAGAGCAGAATCGGCATGCTTTTCACGTCGTTTGGTAGAAATCCACGTGCGCGTTCTGCCAAAAGCACCATTTGCGCGCATATCGTGTGGTTTAGCAGAAAACTGCGTCCGCGTCAACCAAAAGATGCATGTGCATGCTTAAAACGCGTTTTGGCACAAATCCATGTACGGGTACTAAAAAGAGCAGCATCGGCATGCTTTTCACGTCGTTTGGTAGAAATCCACGTGCGCGTTCTGCCAAAAGCACCATTTGCATGCATATCGTGTGGTTTTGCAGAAAACTGCGTCCGCGTCTACCAAAAGATGCATGTGCATGCTTAAAACGCGTTTTGGCACAAAACAATGTGCGGGTGCTAAAAAGAGCAGCATCGGCATGCTTTTCACGTCGTTTGGTAGAAATCCACGTGCGCGTTCTGCCAAAAGCACCATTTGCATGCATATCGTGTGGTTTTGCAGAAAACTGCGTCCGCGTCTACCAAAAGATGCATGTGCATGCTTAGAACGCGTTTTGGCACAAATCTATGTGCGGGTGCTAAAAAGAGCAGCATCGGCATGCTTTTCACGTCGTTTGGTAGAAATCCACGTGCGCGTTCTGCCAAAAGCACCATTTGCATGCATATCGCGTGGTTTTGCAGAAAACTGCGTCCGCGTCTACGAAAAGATGCATGTGCATGCTTAAAACGCGTTTTCGCACAAATCCATGTGCTGGTGCTAAAAAGAGCAGCATCGGCATGCTTTTCACGTCGTTTGGTAGAAATCCACGTGCGCGTTCTGCCAAAAGCACCATTTGCATGCATATCGTGTGGTTTTGCAGAAAACTGCGTCCGCGTCTACCAAAAGATGCATGTGCATGCTTAAACCGCGTTTTGGCACAAATCCACGTGCGGGTGCTAGAAAGAGCAGCATCGGCATGCTTTTCACGTCGTTTGGTAGAAATCCACGTGCGTGTTCTGCCAAAAGCACCATTTGCATGCATATCGTGTGGTTTTGCAGAAAACTGCGTCCGCGTCTACCAAAAGATGCCTGTGCATGCTTAAAACGCGTTTTGGCACAAATCCATGTGCGTGTGCTAAAAAGAGCAGCATCGGCATGCTTTTCACGTCGTTTGGTAGAAATCCACGTGCGCGTTCTGCCAAAAGCACCATTTGCATGCATATCGTGTGGTTTTGCAGAAAACTGCGTCCGCGTCTACCAAAAGATGCATGTGCATGCTTAAAACGCGTTTTGGCACAAATCCATGTGCGGGTGCTAAAAAGAGCAGCATTTCACGTCGTTTGGTAGAAATCCACGTGCGCGTTCTGCCCAAAGCACCATTTGCATGCATATCGTGTGGTTTTGCAGAAAACTCCGTCCGCGTCTACCAAAAGATGCATGTGCATGCTTAAAACGCGTTTTGGCACAAATCCATGTGCGGGTGCTAAAACGAGCAGCATCGGCATGCTTTTCACGTCGTTTGGTAGAAATCCACGTGCGCATTCTGCCAAAAGCACCATTTGCATGCATATCGTGTGGTTTTGCAGAAAAACTGCGTCCGCGTCTACCAAAAGATGCATGTGCATGCTTTAAAACGCGTTTTGGCACAAATCATGTGCGGGTGCTAAAAAGAGCAGCATCGGCATGCTTTTCACGTCGTTGGTAGAAATCCACGTGCGCGTTCTGCCAAAAGCACCATTTGCATGCATATCGTGTGGTTTTGCAGAAAACTGCGTCGCGTCTACCAAAAGATGCATGTGCATGCTTAAAACGCGTTTTGGCACAAATCCATGTGCGGGTGCTAAAAAGAGCAGCATCGGCATGCTTTTCACGTCGTTTGGTAGAAATCCACGTGCGCGTTCTTGCCAAAAGCACCATTTGCATGCATATGGTGTGGTTTTGCAGAAAACTGCGTCCGCGTCTACCAAACGATGCATGTGCATGCTTAAAACGCGTTTTCGCACAAATCCATGTGCGGGTGCTAAAAAGAGCAGCATTTCACGTCGTTTGGTAGAAATCCACGTGCGCGTTCTGCCCAAAGCACCATTTGCATGCATATCGTGTGGTTTTGCAGAAAACTCCGTCCGCGTCTACAAAAGATGCATGTGCATGCTTAAAACGCGTTTGGCAACAATCATGTGCGGGTGCTAAAAAGAGCAGCATCGGCATGCTTTTCACGTCGTTTGGTATAAATCCACGTGCGCATTCTGCCAAAAGCACCATTTGCATGCATATCGTGTGGTTTTGCAGAAACTGCGTCCGCGTCTACCAAAAGATGCATGTGCATGCTTAAAACGCGTTTGGCACAAATCCATGTGCGGGTGCTAAAAAGAGCAGCATCGGCATGCTTTTCACGTCGTTTGGTAGAAATCCACGTGCGCGTTCTGCCAAAAGCACCATTTGCATGCATATCGTGTGGTTTTGCAGAAAACTGCGTCCGCGTCTACCAAAAGATGCATGTGCATGCTTAAAACGCGTTTGGCACAAATCCATGTGCGGGTACTAAAAGAGCAGCATCGGCATGTTTTTCACGTCGTTTGGTAGAAATCCACGTGCGCGTTCTGCCAAAAGCACCATTTGCATGCATATCGTGTGGTTTTGCAGAAAACTGCGTCCGCCGCCTACCAAAGATGCATGTGCATGCTAAAAACGCGTTTTGGCACAAAACAAATGTGCGGGTGCTAAAAGAGCAGCATCGGCATGCTTTTCACGTCGTTTGGTAGAAATCCACGTGCGCGTTCTGCCAAAAGCACCATTTGCATGCATATCGTGTGGTTTTGCAGAAAACTGCGTCCGCGTCTACCAAAAGATGCATGTGCATGCTTAGAACGCGTTTTGGCACAAATCTATGTGCGGGTGCTAAAAAGAGCAGCATCGGCATGCTTTTCACGTCGTTTGGTAGAAATCCACGTGCGCGTTCTGCCAAAAGCACCATTTGCATGCATATCGCGTGGTTTTGCAGAAAACTGCGTCCGCGTCCTACCAAAAGATGCATGTGCATGCTTAAAAACGCGTTTTCGCACAAATCCATGTGCGGGTGCTAAAAAGAGCAGCATCGGCATGCTTTTCACGTCGTTTGGTAGAAATCCACGTGCGCGTTCTGCCAAAAGCACCATTTGCATGCATATCGTGTGGTTTTGCAGAAACTGCGTCCCGCGTCTACCAAAAGATGCATGTGCATGCTTAAACCGCGTTTTTGGCACAAATCCACGTGCGGGTGCTAGAAAGAGCAGCATCGGCATGCTTTTCACGTCGTTTGGTAGAAATCCACGTGCGTGTTCTGCAAAAGCACCATTTGCATGCATATCGTGTGGTTTTGCAGAAAACTGCGTCCGCGTCTACCAAAAGATGCCTGTGCATGCTTAAAACGCGTTTTGGCGCAAATCCATGTGCGTGTGCTAAAAAGAGCAGCATCGGCATGCTTTTCACGTCGTTTGGTAGAAATCCACGTGCGCGTTCTGCCAAAAGCACCATTTGCATGCATATCGTGTGGTTTTGCAGAAAACTGCGTCCGCGTCTACCAAAAGATGCATGTGCATGCTTAAAACGCGTTTTGGCACAAATCCATGTGCGGGTGCTAAAAAGAGCAGCATTTCACGTCGTTTGGTAGAAATCCACGTGCGCGTTCTGCCCAAAGCACCATTTGCATGCATATCGTGTGGTTTTGCAGAAAACTCGTCCGCGTCTACCAAAAGATGCATGTGCATGCTTAAAACGCGTTTTGGCACAAATCCATGTGCGGGTGCTAAAAGAGCAGCATCGGCATGCTTTTCACGTCGTTTGGTAGAAATCCACGTGCGCATTCTGCCAAAAGCACCATTTGCATGCATATCGTGTGGTTTTGCAGAAAACTGCGTCCGCGTCTACCAAAAGATGCATGTGCATGCTTAAAACGCGTTTTGGCACAAATCCATGTGCGGGTGCTAAAAAGAGCAGCATCGGCATGCTTTTCACGTCGTTTGGTAGAAATCCACGTGCGCGTTCTGCCAAAAGCACCATTTGCATGCATATCGTGTGGTTTTGCAGAAAACTGCGTCCGCGTCTACCAAAAGATGCATGTGCATGCTTAAAACGCGTTTTGGCCAAATCCATGTGCGGGTGCTAAAAAGAGCAGCATTCGGCATGCTTTTCACGTCGTTTGGTAGAAATCCACGTGCGCGTTCTGCCAAAAGCACCATTTGCATGCATATCGTGTGGTTTTGCAGAAAACTGCGTCCGCGTCTACCAAAAGATGCATGTGCATGCTTAAAACGCGTTTTGGCACAAATCCATGTGCGGGTACTAAAAAGAGCAGCATCGGCATGTTTTTCACGTCGTTTGGTAGAAATCCACGTGCGCGTTCTGCCAAAAGCACCATTTGCATGCATATCGTGTGGTTTTGCAGAAAACTGCGTCCGCGCCTACCAAAAGATGCATGTGCATGCTTAAAACGCGTTTTGGCACAAAACAATGTGCGGGTGCTAAAAAGAGCAGCATCGGCATGCTTTTCACGTCGTTTGGTAGAAATCCACGTGCGCGTTCTGCCAAAAGCACCATTTGCATGCATATCGTGTGGTTTTGCAGAAAACTGCGTCCGCGTCTACCAAAAGATGCATGTGCATGCTTAGAACGCGTTTTGGCACAAATCTATGTGCGGGTGCTAAAAAGAGCAGCATCGGCATGCTTTTCACGTCGTTTGGTAGAAATCCACGTGCGCGTTCTGCCAAAAGCACCATTTGCATGCATATCGCGTGGTTTTGCAGAAAACTGCGTCCGCGTCTACCAAAAGATGCATGTGCATGCTTAAAACGCGTTTTCGCACAAATCCATGTGCGGGTGCTAAAAAGAGCAGCATCGGCATGCTTTTCACGTCGTTTGGTAGAAATCCACGTGCGCGTTCTGCCAAAAGCACCATTTGCATGCATATCGTGTGGTTTTGCAGAAAACTGCGTCCGCGTCTACCAAAAGATGCATGTGCATGCTTAAACCGCGTTTTGGCACAAATCCACGTGCGGGTGCTAGAAAGAGCAGCATCGGCATGCTTTTCACGTCGTTTGGTAGAAATCCACGTGCGTGTTCTGCCAAAAGCACCATTTGCATGCATATCGTGTGGTTTTGCAGAAAACTGCGTCCGCGTCTACCAAAAGATGCCTGTGCATGCTTAAAACGCGTTTTGGCGCAAATCCATGTGCGTGTGCTAAAAAGAGCAGCATCGGCATGCTTTTCACGTCGTTTGGTAGAAATCCACGTGCGCGTTCTGCCAAAAGCACCATTTGCATGCATATCGTGTGGTTTTGCAGAAAACTGCGTCCGCGTCTACCAAAAGATGCATGTGCATGCTTAAAACGCGTTTTGGCACAAATCCATGTGCGGGTGCTAAAAAGAGCAGCATTTCACGTCGTTTGGTAGAAATCCACGTGCGCGTTCTGCCCAAAGCACCATTTGCATGCATATCGTGTGGTTTTGCAGAAAACTCCGTCCGCGTCTACCAAAAGATGCATGTGCATGCTTAAAACGCGTTTTGGCACAAATCCATGTGCGGGTGCTAAAAAGAGCAGCATCGGCATGCTTTTCACGTCGTTTGGTAGAAATCCACGTGCGCGTTCTGCCAAAAGCACCATTTGCATGCATATCGTGTGGTTTTGCAGAAAACTGCGTCCGCGTCTACCAAACGATGCATGTGCATGCTTAAAACGCGTTTTGGCACAAATCCATGTGCGGGTGCTAAAAAGAGCAGTATTTCACGTCGTTTGGTAGAAATCCACGTGCGCGTTCTGCCCAAAGCACCATTTGCATGCATATCGTGTGGTTTTGCAGAAAACTCCGTCCGCGTCTACCAAAAGATGCATGTGCATGCTTAAAACGCGTTTTGGCACAAATCCATGGGCGGGTGCTAAAAAGAGCAGCATCGGCATGCTTTTCACGTCGTTTGGTAGAAATCCACGTGCGCATTTTGCCAAAAGCACCATTTGCATGCATATCGTGTGGTTTTGCAGAAAACTGCGTCCGCGTCTACCAAAAGATGCATGTGCATGCTTAAAACGCGTTTTGGCACAAATCCATGTGCGGGTGCTAAAAAGAGCAGCATCGGCATGCTTTTCACGTCGTTTGGTAGAAATCCACGTGCGCGTTCTGCCAAAAGCACCATTTGCGTGCATATCGTGTGGTTTTGCAGAAAACTGCGTGCGCGTCTACCAAAAGATGCATGTGTATGCTTAAAACGCGTTTTGGCACAAATCCATGTGCGGGTGCTAAAAAGAGCAGCATCTTTTAACGTCGTTTGGGAGAAATCCACGTGCGCGTTCTGCCAAAAGCACCATTTGCATGCATATCGTGTGGTTTTGCAGAAAACTGCGTCCGCGTCTACCAAAAGATGCATGTGCATGCTTAAAACGCGTTTTGGCACAAATCCATGTGCGGGTGCTAAAAAGAGCAGAATCGGCATGCTTTTCACGTCGTTTGGTAGAAATCCACGTGCGCGTTCTGCCAAAAGCACCATTTGCGCGCATATCGTGTGGTTTAGCAGAAAACTGCGTCCGCGTCAACCAAAAGATGCATGTGCATGCTTAAAACGCGTTTTGGCACAAATCCATGTACGGGTACTAAAAAGAGCAGCATCGGCATGCTTTTCACGTCGTTTGGTAGAAATCCACGTGCGCGTTCTGCCAAAAGCACCATTTGCATGCATATCGTGTGGTTTTGCAGAAAACTGCGTCCGCGTCTACCAAAAGATGCATGTGCATGCTTAAAACGCGTTTTGGCACAAAACAATGTGCGGGTGCTAAAAAGAGCAGCATCGGCATGCTTTTCACGTCGTTTGGTAGAAATCCACGTGCGCGTTCTGCCAAAAGCACCATTTGCATGCATATCGTGTGGTTTTGCAGAAAACTGCGTCCGCGTCTACCAAAAGATGCATGTGCATGCTTAGAACGCGTTTTGGCACAAATCTATGTGCGGGTGCTAAAAAGAGCAGCATCGGCATGCTTTTCACGTCGTTTGGTAGAAATCCACGGGCGCGTTCTGCCAAAAGCACCATTTGCATGCATATCGCGTGGTTTTGCAGAAAACTGCGTCCGCGTCTACCAAAAGATGCATGTGCATGCTTAAAACGCGTTTTCGCACAAATCCATGTGCGGGTGCTAAAAAGAGCAGCATCGGCATGCTTTTCACGTCGTTTGGTAGAAATCCACGTGCGCGTTCTGCCAAAAGCACCATTTGCATGCATATCGTGTGGTTTTGCAGAAAACTGCGTCCGCGTCTACCAAAAGATGCATGTGCATCCTTAAAACGCGTTTTGGCACAAATCCATGTGCGGGTGCGAAAAAGAGCAGCATCGGCATGCTTTTCACGTCGTTTGGTAGAAATCCACGTGCGCGTTCTGCCAAAAGCTCCATTTGCATGCATATCGTGTGGTTTTGCAGAAAACTGCGTCCGCGTCTACCAAAAGATGCATGTGCATGCTTAAAATGCGTTTTGGCACAAATCCATGTGTGGGTGCTAAAAAGAGCAGCATCGGCATGCTTTTCACGTCGTTTGGTAGAAATCTACGTGCGCGTTCTGCCAAAAGCACCATTTGCATGCATATCGTGTGGTTTTGCAGAAAACTGCGTCCGCGTCCACCAAAAGATGCATGTGCATGCTTAAAACGCGTTTTGGCACAAATCCATGTGCGGGTGCTAAAAAGAGCAGCATCGGCATGCTTTTCACGTCGTTTGGTAGAAATCCACGTGCGCGTTCTGCCAAAAGCACCATTTGCATGCATATCGCGTGGTTTTGCAGAAAACTGCGTCCGCGTCTACCAAAAGATGCATGTGCATGCTTAAAACGCGTTTTCGCACAAATCCATGTGCGGGTGCTAAAAAGAGCAGCATCGGCATGCTTTTCACGTCGTTTGGTAGAAATCCACGTGCGCGTTCTGCCAAAAGCACCATTTGCATGCATATCGTGTGGTTTTGCAGAAAACTGCGTCCGCGTCTACCAAAAGATGCATGTGCATGCTTAAACCGCGTTTTGGCACAAATCCACGTGCGGGTGCTAGAAAGAGCAGCATCGGCATGCTTTTCACGTCGTTTGGTAGAAATCCACGTGCGTGTTCTGCCAAAAGCACCATTTGCATGCATATCGTGTGGTTTTGCAGAAAACTGCGTCCGCGTCTACCAAAAGATGCCTGTGCATGCTTAAAACGCGTTTTGGCGCAAATCCATGTGCGTGTGCTAAAAAGAGCAGCATCGGCATGCTTTTCACGTCGTTTGGTAGAAATCCACGTGCGCGTTCTGCCAAAAGCACCATTTGCATGCATATCGTGTGGTTTTGCAGAAAACTGCGTCCGCGTCTACCAAAAGATGCATGTGCATGCTTAAAACGCGTTTTGGCACAAATCCATGTGCGGGTGCTAAAAAGAGCAGCATTTCACGTCGTTTGGTAGAAATCCACGTGCGCGTTCTGCCCAAAGCACCATTTGCATGCATATCGTGTGGTTTTGCAGAAAACTCCGTCCGCGTCTACCAAAAGATGCATGTGCATGCTTAAAACGCGTTTTGGCACAAATCCATGTGCGGGTGCTAAAAAGAGCAGCATCGGCATGCTTTTCACGTCGTTTGGTAGAAATCCACGTGCGCATTCTGCCAAAAGCACCATTTGCATGCATATCGTGTGGTTTTGCAGAAAACTGCGTCCGCGTCTACCAAAAGATGCATGTGCATGCTTAAAACGCGTTTTGGCACAAATCCATGTGCGGGTGCTAAAAAGAGCAGCATCGGCATGCTTTTCACGTCGTTTGGTAGAAATCCACGTGCGCGTTCTGCCAAAAGCACCATTTGCATGCATATCGTGTGGTTTTGCAGAAAACTGCGTCCGCGTCTACCAAAAGATGCATGTGCATGCTTAAAACGCGTTTTGGCACAAATCCATGTGCGGGTGCTAAAAAGAGCAGCATCGGCATGCTTTTCACGTCGTTTGGTAGAAATCCACGTGCGCGTTCTGCCAAAAGCACCATTTGCATGCATATCGTGTGGTTTTGCAGAAAACTGCGTCCGCGTCTACCAAAAGATGCATGTGCATGCTTAAAACGCGTTTTGGCACAAATCCATGTGCGGGTACTAAAAAGAGCAGCATCGGCATGTTTTTCACGTCGTTTGGTAGAAATCCACGTGCGCGTTCTGCCAAAAGCACCATTTGCATGCATATCGTGTGGTTTTGCAGAAAACTGCGTCCGCGCCTACCAAAAGATGCATGTGCATGCTTAAAACGCGTTTTGGCACAAAACAATGTGCGGGTGCTAAAAAGAGCAGCATCGGCATGCTTTTCACGTCGTTTGGTAGAAATCCACGTGCGCGTTCTGCCAAAAGCACCATTTGCATGCATATCGTGTGGTTTTGCAGAAAACTGCGTCCGCGTCTACCAAAAGATGCATGTGCATGCTTAGAACGCGTTTTGGCACAAATCTATGTGCGGGTGCTAAAAAGAGCAGCATCGGCATGCTTTTCACGTCGTTTGGTAGAAATCCACGTGCGCGTTCTGCCAAAAGCACCATTTGCATGCATATCGCGTGGTTTTGCAGAAAACTGCGTCCGCGTCTACCAAAAGATGCATGTGCATGCTTAAAACGCGTTTTCGCACAAATCCATGTGCGGGTGCTAAAAAGAGCAGCATCGGCATGCTTTTCACGTCGTTTGGTAGAAATCCACGTGCGCGTTCTGCCAAAAGCACCATTTGCATGCATATCGTGTGGTTTTGCAGAAAACTGCGTCCGCGTCTACCAAAAGATGCATGTGCATGCTTAAACCGCGTTTTGGCACAAATCCACGTGCGGGTGCTAGAAAGAGCAGCATCGGCATGCTTTTCACGTCGTTTGGTAGAAATCCACGTGCGTGTTCTGCCAAAAGCACCATTTGCATGCATATCGTGTGGTTTTGCAGAAAACTGCGTCCGCGTCTACCAAAAGATGCCTGTGCATGCTTAAAACGCGTTTTGGCGCAAATCCATGTGCGTGTGCTAAAAAGAGCAGCATCGGCATGCTTTTCACGTCGTTTGGTAGAAATCCACGTGCGCGTTCTGCCAAAAGCACCATTTGCATGCATATCGTGTGGTTTTGCAGAAAACTGCGTCCGCGTCTACCAAAAGATGCATGTGCATGCTTAAAACGCGTTTTGGCACAAATCCATGTGCGGGTGCTAAAAAGAGCAGCATTTCACGTCGTTTGGTAGAAATCCACGTGCGCGTTCTGCCCAAAGCACCATTTGCATGCATATCGTGTGGTTTTGCAGAAAACTCCGTCCGCGTCTACCAAAAGATGCATGTGCATGCTTAAAACGCGTTTTGGCACAAATCCATGTGCGGGTGCTAAAAAGAGCAGCATCGGCATGCTTTTCACGTCGTTTGGTAGAAATCCACGTGCGCATTCTGCCAAAAGCACCATTTGCATGCATATCGTGTGGTTTTGCAGAAAACTGCGTCCGCGTCTACCAAAAGATGCATGTGCATGCTTAAAACGCGTTTTGGCACAAATCCATGTGCGGGTGCTAAAAAGAGCAGCATCGGCATGCTTTTCACGTCGTTTGGTAGAAATCCACGTGCGCGTTCTGCCAAAAGCACCATTTGCATGCATATCGTGTGGTTTTGCAGAAAACTGCGTCCGCGTCTACCAAAAGATGCATGTGCATGCTTAAAACGCGTTTTGGCACAAATCCATGTGCGGGTGCTAAAAAGAGCAGCATCGGCATGCTTTTCACGTCGTTTGGTAGAAATCCACGTGCGCGTTCTGCCAAAAGCACCATTTGCATGCATATCGTGTGGTTTTGCAGAAAACTGCGTCCGCGTCTACCAAACGATGCATGTGCATGCTTAAAACGCGTTTTGGCACAAATCCATGTGCGGGTGCTAAAAAGAGCAGTATTTCACGTCGTTTGGTAGAAATCCACGTGCGCGTTCTGCCCAAAGCACCATTTGCATGCATATCGTGTGGTTTTGCAGAAAACTCCGTCCGCGTCTACCAAAAGATGCATGTGCATGCTTAAAACGCGTTTTGGCACAAATCCATGGGCGGGTGCTAAAAAGAGCAGCATCGGCATGCTTTTCACGTCGTTTGGTAGAAATCCACGTGCGCATTTTGCCAAAAGCACCATTTGCATGCATATCGTGTGGTTTTGCAGAAAACTGCGTCCGCGTCTACCAAAAGATGCATGTGCATGCTTAAAACGCGTTTTGGCACAAATCCATGTGCGGGTGCTAAAAAGAGCAGCATCGGCATGCTTTTCACGTCGTTTGGTAGAAATCCACGTGCGCGTTCTGCCAAAAGCACCATTTGCGTGCATATCGTGTGGTTTTGCAGAAAACTGCGTGCGCGTCTACCAAAAGATGCATGTGTATGCTTAAAACGCGTTTTGGCACAAATCCATGTGCGGGTGCTAAAAAGAGCAGCATCTTTTAACGTCGTTTGGGAGAAATCCACGTGCGCGTTCTGCCAAAAGCACCATTTGCATGCATATCGTGTGGTTTTGCAGAAAACTGCGTCCGCGTCTACCAAAAGATGCATGTGCATGCTTAAAACGCGTTTTGGCACAAATCCATGTGCGGGTGCTAAAAAGAGCAGAATCGGCATGCTTTTCACGTCGTTTGGTAGAAATCCACGTGCGCGTTCTGCCAAAAGCACCATTTGCGCGCATATCGTGTGGTTCAGCAGAAAACTGCGTCCGCGTCAACCAAAAGATGCATGTGCATGCTTAAAACGCGTTTTGGCACAAATCCATGTACGGGTACTAAAAAGAGCAGCATCGGCATGCTTTTCACGTCGTTTGGTAGAAATCCACGTGCGCGTTCTGCCAAAAGCACCATTTGCATGCATATCGTGTGGTTTTGCAGAAAACTGCGTCCGCGTCTACCAAAAGATGCATGTGCATGCTTAAAACGCGTTTTGGCACAAAACAATGTGCGGGTGCTAAAAAGAGCAGCATCGGCATGCTTTTCACGTCGTTTGGTAGAAATCCACGTGCGCGTTCTGCCAAAAGCACCATTTGCATGCATATCGTGTGGTTTTGCAGAAAACTGCGTCCGCGTCTACCAAAAGATGCATGTGCATGCTTAGAACGCGTTTTGGCACAAATCTATGTGCGGGTGCTAAAAAGAGCAGCATCGGCATGCTTTTCACGTCGTTTGGTAGAAATCCACGGGCGCGTTCTGCCAAAAGCACCATTTGCATGCATATCGTGTGGTTTTGCAGAAAACTGCGTCCGCGTCTACCAAAAGATGCATGTGCATCCTTAAAACGCGTTTTGGCACAAATCCATGTGCGGGTGCGAAAAAGAGCAGCATCGGCATGCTTTTCACGTCGTTTGGTAGAAATCCACGTGCGCGTTCTGCCAAAAGCTCCATTTGCATGCATATCGTGTGGTTTTGCAGAAAACTGCGTCCGCGTCTACCAAAAGATGCATGTGCATGCTTAAAACGCGTTTTGGCACAAATCCATGTGCGGGTGCTAAAAAGAGCAGCATCGGCATGCTTTTCACGTCGTTTGGTAGAAATCCACGCGCGCGTTCTGCCAAAAGCACCATTTGCATGCCTATCGTGTGGTTTTGCAGAAAACTGCGTCCGCGTCTACCAAAAGATGCATGTGCATGCTTAAAACGCGTTTTGGCACAAATCCATGTGCGGGTGTTAAAAAGAGCAGCATCGGCATGCTTTTCACGTCGTTTGGTAGAAATCCACGTGCGCGTTCTGCCAAAAGCACCATTTGCATGCATATCGTGTGGTTTTGCAGAAAACTGCGTCCGCGTCTACCAAAAGATGCATGTGCATGCTTAAAACGCGTTTTGGCACAAATCCATGTGCGGGTGCTAAAAAGAGCAGCATCGGCATGCTTTTCACGTCGTTTGGTAGAAATCCACGTGCGCGTTCTGCCAAAAGCACCATTTGCATGCATATCGTGTGGTTTTGCAGAAAACTGCGTCCGCGTCTACCAAAAGATGCATGTGCATGCTTAAAACGCGTTTTGGCACAAATCTATGTGCGGGTGCTAAAAAGAGCAGCATCGGCATGCTTTTCACGTCGTTTGGTAGAAATCCACGCGCGCGTTCTGCCAAAAGCACCATTTGCATGCATATCGTGTGGTTTTGCAGAAAACTGCGTCCGCGTCTACCAAAAGATGCATGTGCATGCTTAAAACGCGTTTTGGCACAAATCCATGTGCGGGTGCTAAAAAGAGCAGCATCGGCATGCTTTTCACGTCGTTTGGTAGAAATCCACGTGCGCGTTCTGCCAAAAGCACCATTTGCATGCATATCGTGTGGTTTTGCAGAAAACTGCGTCCGCGTCTACCAAAAGATGCATGTGCATGCTTAAAACGCGTTTTGGCACAAATCCATGTGCGGGTGCTAAAAAGAGCAGCATCGGCATGCTTTTCACGTCGTTTGGTAGAAATCCACGTGCGCGTTCTGCCAAAAGCACCATTTGCATGCATATCGTGTGGTTTTGCAGAAAACTGCGTCCGCGTCTACCAAAAGATGCATGTGCATGCTTAAAACGCGTTTTGGCACAAATCCATGTGCGGGTGCTAAAAAGAGCAGCATCGGCATGCTTTTCACGTCGTTTGGTAGAAATCCACGTGCGCGTTCTGCCAAAAGCACCATTTGCATGCATATCGTGTGGTTTTGCAGAAAACTGCGTCCGCGTCTACCAAAAGATGCATGTGCATGCTTAAAACGCGTTTTGGCACAAATCCATGTGCGGGTGCTAAAAAGAGCAGCATCGGCATGCTTTTCACGTCGTTTGGTAGAAATCCACGTGCGCGTTCTGCCAAAAGCACCATTTGCATGCATATCGTGTGGTTTTGCAGAAAACTGCGTCCGCGTCTACCAAAAGATGCATGTGCATGCTTAAAACGCGTTTTGGCACAAATCCATGTGCGGGTGCTAAAAAGAGCAGCATCGGCATGCTTTTCACGTCGTTTGGTAGAAATCCACGTGCGCGTTCTGCCAAAAGCACCATTTGCATGCATATCGTGTGGTTTTGCAGAAAACTGCGTCCGCGTCTACCAAAAGATGCATGTGCATGCTTAAAACGCGTTTTGGCACAAATCCATGTGCGGGTGCTAAAAAGAGCAGCATCGGCATGCTTTTCACGTCGTTTGGTAGAAATCCACGTGCGCGTTCTGCCAAAAGCACCATTTGCATGCATATCGTGTGGTTTTGCAGAAAACTGCGTCCGCGTCTACCAAAAGATGCATGTGCATGCTTAAAACGCGTTTTGGCACAAATCCATGTGCGGGTGCTAAAAAGAGCAGCATCGGCATGCTTTTCACGTCGTTTGGTAGAAATCCACGTGCGCGTTCTGCCAAAAGCACCATTTGCATGCATATCGTGTGGTTTTGCAGAAAACTGCGTCCGCGTCTACCAAAAGATGCATGTGCATGCTTAAAACGCGTTTTGGCACAAATCCATGTGCGGGTGCTAAAAAGAGCAGCATCGGCATGCTTTTCACGTCGTTTGGTAGAAATCCACGTGCGCGTTCTGCCAAAAGCACCATTTGCATGCATATCGTGTGGTTTTGCAGAAAACTGCGTCCGCGTCTACCAAAAGATGCATGTGCATGCTTAAAACGCGTTTTGGCACAAATCCATGTGCGGGTGCTAAAAAGAGCAGCATCGGCATGCTTTTCACGTCGTTTGGTAGAAATCCACGTGCGCGTTCTGCCAAAAGCACCATTTGCATGCATATCGTGTGGTTTTGCAGAAAACTGCGTCCGCGTCTACCAAAAGATGCATGTGCATGCTTAAAGCGCGTTTTGGCACAAATCCATGTGCGGGTGCTAAAAAGAGCAGCATCGGCATGCTTTTCACGTCGTTTGGTAGAAATCCACGTGCGCGTTCTGCCAAAAGCACCATTTGCATGCATATCGTGTGGTTTTGCAGAAAACTGCGTCCGCGTCTACCAAAAGATGCATGTGCATGCTTAAAACGCGTTTTGGCACAAATCCATGTGCGGGTGCTAAAAAGAGCAGCATCGGCATGCTTTTCACGTCGTTTGGTAGAAATCCACGTGCGCGTTCTGCCAAAAGCACCATTTGCATGCATATCGTGTGGTTTTGCAGAAAACTGCGTCCGCGTCTACCAAAAGATGCATGTGCATGCTTAAAACGCGTTTTGGCACAAATCCATGTGCGGGTGCTAAAAAGAGTAGCGTCGGCATGCTTTTCACGTCGTTTGGTAGAAATCCACGTGCGCGTTCTGCCAAAAGCACCATTTGCATGCATATCGTGTGGTTTTGCAGAAAACTGCGTCCGCGTCTACCAAAAGATGCATGTGCATGCTTAAAACGCGTTTTGGCACAAATCCATGTGCGGGTGCTAAAAAGAGCAGCATCGGCATGCTTTTCACGTCGTTTGGTAGAAATCCACGTGCGCGTTCTGCCAAAAGCACCATTTGCATGCATATCGTGTGGTTTTGCAGAAAACTGCGTCCGCGTCTACCAAAAGATGCATGTGCATGCTTAAAACGCGTTTTGGCACAAATCCATGTGCGGGTGCTAAAAAGAGCAGCATCGGCATGCTTTTCACGTCGTTTGGTAGAAATCCACGTGCGCGTTCTGCCAAAAGCACCATTTGCATGCATATCGTGTGGTTTTGCAGAAAACTGCGTCCGCGTCTACCAAAAGATGCATGTGCATGCTTAAAACGCGTTTTGGCACAAATCCATGTGCGGGTGCTAAAAAGGGCAGCATCGGCATGCTTTTCACGTCGTTTGGTAGAAATCCACATGCGCGTTCTGCCAAAAGCACCATTCGCATGCATATCGTGTGGTTTTGCAGAAAACTGCGTCCGCGTCTACCAAAAGATGCATGTGCATGCTTAGAACGCGTTTTGGCACAAATCTATGTGCGGGTGCTAAAAAGAGCAGCATCGGCATGCTTTTCACGTCGTTTGGTAGAAATCCACGTGCGCGTTCTGCCAAAAGCACCATTTGCATGCATATCGCGTGGTTTTGCAGAAAACTGCGTCCGCGTCTACCAAAAGATGCATGTGCATGCTTAAAACGCGTTTTCGCACAAATCCATGTGCGGGTGCTAAAAAGAGCAGCATCGGCATGCTTTTCACGTCGTTTGGTAGAAATCCACGTGCGCGTTCTGCCAAAAGCACCATTTGCATGCATATCGTGTGGTTTTGCAGAAAACTGCGTCCGCGTCTACCAAAAGATGCATGTGCATGCTTAAACCGCGTTTTGGCACAAATCCACGTGCGGGTGCTAGAAAGAGCAGCATCGGCATGCTTTTCACGTCGTTTGGTAGAAATCCACGTGCGTGTTCTGGCAAAAGCACCATTTGCATGCATATCGTGTGGTTTTGCAGAAAACTGCGTCCGCGTCTACCAAAAGATGCCTGTGCATGCTTAAAACGCGTTTTGGCGCAAATCCATGTGCGTGTGCTAAAAAGAGCAGCATCGGCATGCTTTTCACGTCGTTTGGTAGAAATCCACGTGCGCGTTCTGCCAAAAGCACCATTTGCATGCATATCGTGTGGTTTTGCAGAAAACTGCGTCCGCGTCTACCAAAAGATGCATGTGCATGCTTAAAACGCGTTTTGGCACAAATCCATGTGCGGGTGCTAAAAAGAGCAGCATTTCACGTCGTTTGGTAGAAATCCACGTGCGCGTTCTGCCCAAAGCACCATTTGCATGCATATCGTGTGGTTTTGCAGAAAACTCCGTCCGCGTCTACCAAAAGATGCATGTGCATGCTTAAAACGCGTTTTGGCACAAATCCATGTGCGGGTGCTAAAAAGAGCAGCATCGGCATGCTTTTCACGTCGTTTGGTAGAAATCCACGTGCGCATTCTGCCAAAAGCACCATTTGCATGCATATCGTGTGGTTTTGCAGAAAACTGCGTCCGCGTCTACCAAAAGATGCATGTGCATGCTTAAAACGCGTTTTGGCACAAATCCATGTGCGGGTGCTAAAAAGAGCAGCATCGGCATGCTTTTCACGTCGTTTGGTAGAAATCCACGTGCGCGTTCTGCCAAAAGCACCATTTGCATGCATATCGTGTGGTTTTGCAGAAAACTGCGTCCGCGTCTACCAAAAGATGCATGTGCATGCTTAAAACGCGTTTTGGCACAAATCCATGTGCGGGTGCTAAAAAGAGCAGCATCGGCATGCTTTTCACGTCGTTTGGTAGAAATCCACGTGCGCGTTCTGCCAAAAGCACCATTTGCATGCATATCGTGTGGTTTTGCAGAAAACTGCGTCCGCGTCTACCAAACGATGCATGTGCATGCTTAAAACGCGTTTTGGCACAAATCCATGTGCGGGTGCTAAAAAGAGCAGTATTTCACGTCGTTTGGTAGAAATCCACGTGCGCGTTCTGCCCAAAGCACCATTTGCATGCATATCGTGTGGTTTTGCAGAAAACTCCGTCCGCGTCTACCAAAAGATGCATGTGCATGCTTAAAACGCGTTTTGGCACAAATCCATGGGCGGGTGCTAAAAAGAGCAGCATCGGCATGCTTTTCACGTCGTTTGGTAGAAATCCACGTGCGCATTTTGCCAAAAGCACCATTTGCATGCATATCGTGTGGTTTTGCAGAAAACTGCGTCCGCGTCTACCAAAAGATGCATGTGCATGCTTAAAACGCGTTTTGGCACAAATCCATGTGCGGGTGCTAAAAAGAGCAGCATCGGCATGCTTTTCACGTCGTTTGGTAGAAATCCACGTGCGCGTTCTGCCAAAAGCACCATTTGCGTGCATATCGTGTGGTTTTGCAGAAAACTGCGTGCGCGTCTACCAAAAGATGCATGTGTATGCTTAAAACGCGTTTTGGCACAAATCCATGTGCGGGTGCTAAAAAGACGGCATGCTTTTCACGTCGTTTGGTAGAAATCCACGTGCGCGTTCTGCCAAAAGCACCATTTGCATGCATATCGTGTGGTTTTGCAGAAAACTGCGTCCGCGTCTACCAAAAGATGCATGTGCATGCTTAAAACGCGTTTTGGCACAAATCCATGTGCGGGTGCTAAAAAGAGCAGCATCGGCATGCTTTTCACGTCGTTTGGTAGAAATCCACGTGCGCGTTCTGCCAAAAGCACCATTTGCATGCATATCGTGTGGTTTTGCAGAAAACTGCGTCCGCGTCTACCAAAAGATGCATGTGCATGCTTAAAACGCGTTTTGGCACAAAACAATGTGCGGGTGCTAAAAAGAGCAGCATCGGCATGCTTTTCACATCGTTTGGTAGAAATCCACGTGCGCGTTCTGCCAAAAGCACCATTTGCATGCATATCGTGTGGTTTTGCAGAAAACTGCGTCCGCGTCTACCAAAAGATGCATGTGCATGCTTAAAACGCGTTTTGGCACAAATCTATGTGCGGGTGCTAAAAAGAGCAGCATCGGCATGCTTTTCACGTCGTTTGGTAGAAATCCACGTGCGCGTTCTGCCAAAAGCACCATTTGCATGCATATCGTGTGGTTTTGCAGAAAACTGCGTCCGCGTCTACCAAAAGATGCATGTGCATGCTTAAAACGCGTTTTGGCACAAATCCATGTGCGGGTGCTAAAAAGAGCAGCATCGGCATGCTTTTGACGTCGTTTGGTAGAAATCCACGTGCGCGTTCTGCCAAAAGCACCATTTGCATGCATATCGTGTGGTTTTGCAGAAAACTGCGTCCGCGTCTACCAAAAGATGCATGTGCATGCTTAAAACGCGTTTTGGCACAAATCCATGTGCGGGTGCTAAAAAGAGCAGCATCGGCATGCTTTTCACGTCGTTTGGTAGAAATCCACGTGCGCGTTCTGCCAAAAGCACCATTTGCATGCATATCGTGTGGTTTTGCAGAAAACTGCGTCCGCGTCTACCAAAAGATGCATGTGCATGCTTAAAACGCGTTTTGGCACAAATCCATGTGCGGGTGCTAAAAAGAGCAGCATCGGCATGCTTTTCACGTCGTTTGGTAGAAATCCACGTGCGCGTTCTGCCAAAAGCACCATTTGCATGCATATCGTGTGGTTTTGCAGAAAACTGCGTCCGCGTCTACCAAAAGATGCATGTGCATGCTTAAAACGCGTTTTGGCACAAATCTATGTGCGGGTGCTAAAAAGAGCAGCATCGGCATGCTTTTCACGTCCTTTGGTAGAAATCCACGTGCGCGTTCTGCCAAAAGCACCATTTGGATGCATATCGTGTGGTTTTGCAGAAAACTGCGTCCGCGTCTACCAAAAGATGCATGTGCATGCTTAAAACGCGTTTTAGCACAAAACAATGTGCGGGTGCTAAAAAGAGCAGCATCGGCATGCTTTTCACGTCGTTTGGTAGAAATCCACGGGCGCGTTCTGCCAAAAGCACCATTTGCATGCATATCGTGTGGTTTTGCAGAAAACTGCGTCCGCGTCTAGCAAAAGATGCATGTGCATGCTTAAAACGCGTTTTCGCACAAATCCATGTGCGGGTGCTAAAAAGAGCAGCATCGGCATGCTTTTCACGTCGTTGGTAGAAATCCACGTGCGCGTTCTGCCAAAAGCACCATTTGCATGCATATCGTGTGGTTTTGCAGAAAACTGCGTCCGCGTCTACCAAAAGATGCATGTGCATGCTTAAAACGCGTTTTGGCACAAATCCATGTGCGGGTGCTAAAAAGAGCAGCATCGGCATGCTTTTCACGTCGTTTGGTAGAAATCCACGTGCGCGTTCTGCCAAAGCTCCATTTGCATGCATATCGTGTGGTTTTGCAGAAAACTGCGTCCGCGTCTACCAAAAGATGCATGTGCATGCTTAAAATGCGTTTTGGCACAAATCCATGTGCGGGTGCTAAAAAGAGCAGCATCGGCATGCTTTTCACGTCGTTTGGTAGAAATCCACGTGCGCGTTCTGCCAAAAGCACCATTTGCATGCATATCGTGTGGTTTGCAGAAAACTGCGTCCGCGTCTACCAAAAGATGCATGTGCATGCTTAAAACGCGTTTTGGCACAAATCTATGTGCGGGTGCTAAAAAGAGCAGCATCGGCATGCTTTTCACGTCGTTTGGTAGAAATCCACGTGCGCGTTCTGCCAAAAGCACCATTTGGATGCATATCGTGTGGTTTTGCAGAAAACTGCGTCCGCGTCTACCAAAAAATGCATGTGCATGCTTAAAATGCGTTTTGGCACAAATCCATGTGCGGGTGCTAAAAAGAGCAGCATCGGCATGCTTTTCACGTCGTTTGGTAGAAATCCACGTGCGCGTTCTGCCAAAAGCACCATTTGCATGCATATCGTGTGGTTTTGCAGAAAACTGCGTCCGCGTCCACCAAAAGATGCATGTGCATGCTTAAAACGCGTTTTGGCACAAATCCATGTGCGGGTGCTAAAAAGAGCAGCATCGGCATGCTTTTCACGTCGTTTGGTAGAAATCCACGTGCGCGTTCTGCCAAAAGCACCATTTGCATGCATATCGTGTGGTTTTGCAGAAAACTGCGTCCGCGTCTACCAAAAGATGCATGTGCATGCTTAAAACGCGTTTTGGCACAAATCCATCTTCGGGTGCTAAAAAGAGCAGCATCGGCATGCTTTTCACGTCGTTTGGTAGAAATCCACGTGCGCGTTCTGCAAAAAGCACCATTTGCATGCATATCGTGTGGTTTTGCAGAAAACTGCGCCCGCGTCTACCAAAAGATGAATGTGCATGCTTAAAACGCGTTTTGGCACAAATCCATGTGCGGGTGCTAAAAATAGCAGCATCGGCATGCTTTTCACGTCGTTTGGTAGAAATCCATGTGCGCGTTCTGCCAAAAGCACCATTTGCATGCATATCGTGTGGTTTTGCAGAAAACTGCGTCCGCGTCTACCAAAAGATGCATGTGCATGCTTAAAACACGTTTTGGCACAAATCCATGGGCGGGTGCTAAAAAGAGCAGCATCGGCATGCTTTTCACGTCGTTTGGTAGACATCCACGTGCGCGTTCTGCCAAAAGCACCATTTGCATGCATATCGTGTGGTTTTGCAGAAAACTGCGTCCGCGTCTACCAAAAGATGCATGTGCATGCTTAAAACGCGTTTTGGCACAAATCCATGTGCGGGTGCTAAAAAGAGCAGCATCGGCATGCTTTTCACGTCGTTTGCTAGAAATCCACGTGCGCGTTCTGCCAAAAGCACCATTTGCATGCATATCGTGTGGTTTTGCAGAAAACTGCGTCCGCGTCTACCAAAAGATGCATGTGCATGCTTAAAACGCGTTTTGGCACAAATCCATGTGCGGGTGCTAAAAAGAGCAGCATCGGCATGCTTTTCACGTCGTTTGGTAGAAATCCACGTGCGCGTTCTGCCAAAAGCACCATTTGCATGCATATCGTGTGGTTTTGCAGAAAACTGCGTCCGCGTCTACCAAACGATGCATGTGCATGCTTAAAACGCGTTTTGGCACAAATCCATGTGCGGGTGCTAAAAACGGCAGCATCGGCATGCTTTTCACGTCGTTCGGTAGAAATCCACGTGCGCGTTCTGCCAAAAGCACCATTTGCATGCATATCGTGTGGTTTTGCAGAAAACTGCGTCCGCGTCTACCAAAAGATGCATGTGCATGCTTAAAACGCGTTTTGGCACAAATCCATGTGCGGGTGCTAAAAAGAGCAGCATCGGCATGCTTTTCACGTCGTTTGGTAGAAATCCACGTGCGCGTTCTGCCAAAAGCACCATTTGCATGCATATCGTGTGGTTTTGCAGAAAACTGCGTCCGCGTCTACCAAAAGATGAATGTGCATGCTTAAAACGCGTTTTGGCACAAATCCATGTGCGGGTGCTAAAAAGAGCAGCATCGGCATGCTTTTCACGTCGTTTGGTAGAAATCCACGTGCGCGTTCTGCCAAAAGCACCATTTGCATGCATATCGTGTGGTTTTGCAGAAAACTGCGTCCGCGTCTACCAAAAGATGCATGTGCATGCTTAAAACGCGTTTTGGCACAAATCCATGTGCGGGTGCTAAAAAGAGCAGCATCGGCATGCTTTTCACGTCGTTTGGTAGAAATCCACGTGCGCGTTCTGCAAAAAGCACCATTTGCATGCATATCGTGTGGTTTTGCAGAAAACTGCGTCCGCGTCTACCAAAAGATGAATGTGCATACTTAAAACGCGTTTTGGCACAAATTCATGTGCGGGTGCTAAAAAGAGCAGCATCGGCATGCTTTTCACGTCGTTTGGTAGAAATCCATGTGCGCGTTCTGCCAATAGCACCATTTGCATGCATATCGTGTGGTTTTGCAGAAAACTGCGTCCGCGTCTACCAAAAGATGAATGTGCATGCTTAAAACGCGTTTTGGCACAAATCCATGTGCGGGTGCTAAAAAGAGCAGCATCGGCATGCTTTTCACGTCGTTTGGTAGAAATCCACGTGCGCGTTCTGCCAAAAGCACCATTTGCATGCATATCGTGTGGTTTTGCAGAAAACTGCGTCCGCGTCTACCAAAAGATGCATGTGCATGCTTAAAACGCGTTTTGGCACAAATCCATGTGCGGGTGCTAAAAAGAGCAGCATCGGCATGCTTTTCACGTCGTTTGGTAGAAATCCACGTGCGCGTTCTGCCAAAAGCACCATTTGCATGCATATCGTGTGGTTTTGCAGAAAACTGCGTCCGCGTCTACCAAACGATGCATGTGCATGCTTAAAACGCGTTTGTTCACAAATCCATGTGCGGGTGCTAAAAAGAGCAGCATCGGCATGCTTTTCACGTCGTTTGGTAGAAATCCACGTGCGCGTTCTGCCAAAAGCACCATTTGCATGCATATCGTGTGGTTTTGCAGAAAACTGCGTCCGCGTCTACCAAAAGATGCATGTGCATGCTTAAAACGCGTTTTGGCACAAATCCATGTGCGGGTGCTAAAAAGGGCAGCTTCGGCATGCTTTTCACGTCGTTTGGTAGAAATCCACGTGCGCGTTCTGCCAAAAGCACCATTCGCATGCATATCGTGTGGTTTTGCAGAAAACTGCGTCCGCGTCTACCAAAAGATGCATGTGCATGCTTAAAACGCGTTTTGGCACAAATCCATGTGCGGGTGCTAAAAAGAGCAGCATCTTTTCATGTCGTTTGGTAGAAATCCACGTGCGCGTTCTGCCAAAAGCACCATTTGCATGCATATCGTGTGGTTTTGCAGAAAACTGCGTCCGCGTCTACCAAAAGATGCATGTGCATGCTTAAAACGCGTTTTGGCACAAATCCATGTGCGGGTGCTAAAAAGAGCAGCATCGGCATGCTTTTCACGTCGTTTGGTAGAAATCCACGTGCGCGTTCTGATAAAAGCACCATTTGCATGCATATCGTGTGGTTTTGCCGAAAACTGCGTCCGCGTCTACGAAAAGATGCATGTGCATGCTTAAAACGCGTTTTGGCACAAACCAATGTGCGGGTGCTAAAAAGAGCAGCATCTTTTCACGTCGTTTGGTAGAAATCCACGTGCGCGTTCTGCCAAAAGCACCATTTGCATGCATATCGTGTGGTTTTGCAGAAAACTGCGTCCGCGTCTACCAAAAGATGTATGTGCATGCTTAAAACGCGTTTTGGCACAAATCCATGTGTGGGTGCTAAAAAGAGCAGCATCGGCATGCTTTTCACGTCGTTTGGTAGAAATCCACGTGCGCGTTCTGCCAAAAGCACCATTTGCATGCATATCGTGTGGTTTTGCAGAAAATTGCGTCCGCGTCTACCAAAAGATGCATGTGCATGCTTAAAACGCGTTTTGGCACAAATCCATGTGCGGGTGCTAAAAAGAGCAGCATCTTTTCACGTCGTTTGGTAGAAATCCACGTGCGCGTTCTGCCAAAAGCACCATTTGCATGCATATCGTGTGGTTTTGCAGAAAACTGCGTCCGCGTCTACCAAAAGATGCATGTGCATGCTTAAAACGCGTTTTGGCACAAATCCATGTGCGGGTGCTAAAAAGAGCAGCATCGGCATGCTTTTCACGTCGTTTGGTAGAAATCCATGTGCGCGTTCTGCCAAAAGCACCATTTGCATGCATATCGTGTGGTTTTGCAGAAAACTGCGTCCGCGTCTACCAAAAGATGCATGTGCATGCTTAAAACGCGTTTTGGCACAAATCCATGTGCGGGTGCTAAAAAGAGCAGCATCGGCATGCTTTTCACGTCGTTTGGTAGAAATCCACGTGCGCGTTCTGCCAAAAGCACCATTTGCATGCATATCGTGTGGTTTTGCAGAAAACTGCGTCCGCGTCTACCAAAAGATGCATGTGCATGCTTAAAACGCGTTTTGGCACAAATCCATGTGCGGGTGCTAAAAAGGGCAGCATCGGCATGCTTTTCACGTCGTTTGGTAGAAATCCACGTGCGCGTTCTGCCAAAAGCACCATTCGCATGCATATCGTGTGGTTTTGCAGAAAACTGCGTCCGCGTCTACCAAAAGATGCATGTGCATGCTTAAAACGCGTTTTGGCACAAATCCATGTGCGGGTGCTAAAAAGAGCAGCATCTTTTCATGTCGTTTGGTAGAAATCCACGTGCGCGTTCTGCCAAAAGCACCATTTGCATGCATATCATGTGGTTTTGCAGAAAACTGCGTCCGCGTCTACCAAAAGATGCATGTGCATGCTTAAAACGCGTTTTGGCACAAATCCATGTGCGGGTGCTAAAAAGAGTAGCATCGGCATGCTTTTCACGTCGTTTGGTAGAAATCCACGTGCGCGTTCTGATAAAAGCACCATTTGCATGCATATCGTGTGGTTTTGCCGAAAACTGCGTCCGCGTCTACGAAAAGATGCATGTGCATGCTTAAAACGCGTTTTGGCACAAAGCAATGTGCGGGTGCTAAAAAGAGCAGCATCTTTTCACGTCGTTTGGTAGAAATCCACGTGCGCGTTCTGCCAAAAGCACCATTTGCATGCATATCGTGTGGTTTTGCAGAAAACTGCGTCCGCGTCTACCAAAAGATGCATGTGCATGCTTAAAACGCGTTTTGGCACAAATCCATGTGCGGGTGCTAAAAAGAGCAGCATCTTTTCACGTCGTTTGGTAGAAATCCACGTGCACGTTCTGCCAAAAGCACCATTTGCATGCATATCGTGTGGTTTTGCAGAAAACTGCGTCCGCGTCTACCAAAAGATGCATGTGCATGCTTAAAACGCGTTTTGGCACAAATTTATGTGCGGGTGCTAAAAAGAGCAGCATCTTTTCACGTCGTTTGGTAGAAATCCACGTGCACGTTCTGCCAAAAGCACCATTTGCATGCATATCGTGTGGTTTTGCAGAAAACTGCGTCCGCGTCTACCAAAAGATGCATGTGCATGCTAAAAACGCGTTTTGGCACAAATTTATGTGCGGGTGCTAAAAAGAGCAGCATCTTTTCACGTCGTTTGGTAGAAATCCACGTGCGCGTTCTGCCAAAAGCACCATTTGCATGCATATCGTGTGGTTTTGCAGAAAACTGCGTCCGCGTCTACCAAAAGATGCATGTGTATGCTTAAAACGCGTTTTGGCACAAATCCGTGTGCTGGTGCTAAAAAGACCGGCATCGGCATGCTTTTCACGTCGTTTGGTAGAAATCCACGTGCGCGTTCTGCCAAAAGCACCATTTGCATGCATATCGTGTGGTTTTGCAGAAAACTGCGTCCGCGTCTACCAAAAGATGCATGTGCATGATTAAAACGCGTTTTGGCACAAATCCATGTGCGGGTGCTAAAAAGAGCAGCATCGGCATGCTTTTCACGTCGTTTGGTAGAAATCCACGTGCGCGTTCTGCAAAAAGCACCATTTGCATGCATATCGTGTGGTTTTGCAGAAAACTGCGTCCGCGTCTACCAAAAGATGAATGTGCATGCTTAAAACGCGTTTTGGCACAAATCCATGTGCGGGTGCTAAAAAGAGCAGCATCGGCATGCTTTTCACGTCGTTTGCTAGAAATCCACGTGCGCGTTCTGCCAAAAGCACCATTTGCATGCATATCGTGTGGTTTTGCAGAAAACTGCGTCCGCGTCTACCAAAAGATGCATGTGCATGCTTAAAACGCGTTTTGGCACAAATCCATGTGCGGGTGCTAAAAAGAGCAGCATCGGCATGCTTTTCACGTCGTTTGGTAGAAATCCACGTGCGCGTTCTGCCAAAAGCACCATTTGCATGCATATCGTGTGTTTTTGCAGAAAACTGGGTCCGCGTCTACCAAACGATGCATGTGCATGCTTAAAACGCGTTTTGGCACAAATCCATGTGCGGGTGCTAAAAAGAGCAGCATCGGCATGCTTTTCACGTCGTTTGGTAGAAATCCACGTGCGCGTTCTGCCAAAAGCACCATTTGCATGCATATCGTGTGGTTTTGCAGAAAACTGCGTCCGCGTCTACCAAAAGATGCATGTGCATGCTTAAAACGCGTTTTGGCACAAATCCATGTGCGGGTGCTAAAAAGAGCAGCATCGGCAGGCTTTTCACGTCGTTTGGTAGAAATCCACGTGCGCGTTCTGCCAAAAGCACCATTTGCATGCATATCGTGTGGTTTTGCAGAAAACTGCGTCCGCGTCTACCAAAAGATGAATGTGCATGCTTAAAACGCGTTTTGGCACAAATCCATGTGCGGGTGCTAAAAAGAGCAGCATCGGCATGCTTTTCACGTCGTTTGGTAGAAATCCATGTGCGCGTTCTGCCAAAAGCACCATTTGCATGCATATCGTGTGGTTTTTCAGAAAACTGCGTCCGCGTCTACCAAAAGATGCATGTGCATGCTTAAAACGCGTTTTGGCACAAATCCATGTGCGGGTGCTAAAAAAAGCAGCATCGGCATGCTTTTCACGTCGTTTGGTAGAAATCCACGTGCGCGTTCTGCCAAAAGCACCATTTGCATGCATATCGTGTGGTTTTGCAGAAAACTGCGTCCGCGTCTACCAAAAGATGCATGTGCATGCTTAAAACGCGTTTTGGCACAAATCCATGTGCGGGTGCTAAAAAGGGCAGCATCGGCATGCTTTTCACGTCCTTTGGTAGAAATCCACGTGCGCGTTCTGCCAAAAGCACCATTCGCATGCATATCGTGTGGTTTTGCAGAAAACTGCGTCCGCGTCTACCAAAAGATGCATGTGCATGCTTAAAACGCGTTTTGGCACAAATCCATGTGCGGGTGCTAAAAAGAGCAGCATCTTTTCATGTCGTTTGGTAGAAATCCACGTGCGCGTTCTGCCAAAAGCACCATTTGCATGCATATCGTGTGGTTTTGCAGAAAACTGCGTCCGCGTCTACCAAAAGATGCATGTGCATGCTTAAAACGCGTTTTGGCACAAATCCATGTGCGGGTGCTAAAAAGAGCAGCATCGGCATGCGTTTCACGTCGTTTGGTAGAAATCCACGTGCGCGTTCTGATAAAAGCACCATTTGCATGCATATCGTGTGGTTTTGCCGAAAACTGCGTCCGCGTCTACGAAAAGATGCATGTGCATGCTTAAAACGCGTTTTGGCACAAAGCAATGTGCGGGTGCTAAAAAGAGCAGCATCTTTTCACGTCGTTTGGTAGAAATCCACGTGCGCGTTCTGCCAAAAGCACCATTTGCATGCATATCGTGTGGTTTTGCAGAAAACTGCGTCCGCGTCTACCAAAAGATGCATGTGCATGCTTAAAACGCGTTTTGGCACAAATCCATGTGCGGGTGCTAAAAAGAGCAGCATCGGCATGCTTTTCACGTCGTTTGGTAGAAATCCACGAGCGCGTTCTGCCAAAAGCACCATTTGCATGCATATCGTGTGGTTTTGCAGAAAACTGCGTCCGCGTCTACCAAAAGATGCATGTGCATGCTTAAAACGCGTTTTGGCACAAATCCATGTGCGGGTGCTAAAAAGAGCAGCATCTTTTCACGTCGTTTGGTAGAAATCCACGTGCACGTTCTGCCAAAAGCACCATTTGCATGCATATCGTGTTGTTTTGCAGAAAACTGCGTCCGCGTCTACCAAAAGATGCATGTGCATGCTTAAAACGCGTTTTGGCACAAATCCATGTGCGGGTGCTAAAAAGAGCAGCATCTTTTCACGTCGTTTGGTAGAAATCCACGTGCGCGTTCTGCCAAAAGCACCATTTGCATGCATATCGTGTGGTTTTGCAGAAAACTGCGTCCGCGTCTACCAAAAGATGCATGTGTATGCTTAAAACGCGTTTTGGCACAAATCCGTGTGCGGGTGCTAAAAAGAGCGGCATCGGCATGCTTTTCACGTCGTTTGGTAGAAATCCACGTGCGCGTTCTGCCAAAAGCACCATTTGCATGCATATCGTGTGGTTTTGCAGAAAACTGCGTCCGCGTCTACCAAAAGATGCATGTGCATGATTAAAACGCGTAATGGCACAAATCCATGTGCGGGTGCTAAAAAGAGCAGCATCGGCATGCTTTTCACGTCGTTTGGTAGAAATCCACGTGCGCGTTCTGCAAAAAGCACCATTTGCATGCATATCGTGTGGTTTTGCAGAAAACTGCGTCCGCGTCTACCAAAAGATGAATGTGCATGCTTAAAAAGCGTTTTGGCACAAATCCATGTGCGGGTGCTAAAAAGAGCAGCATCGGCATGCTTTTCACGTCGTTTGGTAGAAATCCATGTGCGCGTTGTGCCAAAAGCACCATTTGCATGCATATCGTGTGGTTTTGCAGAAAACTGCGTCCGCGTCTACCAAAAGATGCATGTGCATGCTTAAAACGCGTTTTGGCACAAATCCATGTGCGGGTGCTAAAAAGAGCAGCATCGGCATGCTTTTCACGTCGTTTGGTAGAAATCCACGTGCGCGTTCTGCCAAAAGCACCATTTGCATGCATATCGTGTGGTTTTGCAGAAAACTGCGTCCGCGTCTACCAAAAGATGCATGTGCATGCTTAAAACGCGTTTTGGCACAAATCCATGTGCGGGTGCTAAAAAGAGCAGCATCGGCATGCTTTTCACGTCGTTTGGTAGAAATCCACGTGCGCGTTCTGCCAACAGCACCATTTGCATGCATATCGTGTGGTTTTGCGGAAAACTGCGTCCGCGTCTACCAAAAGATGCATGTGCATGCTTAAAACGCGTTTTGGCACAAATCCATGTGCGGGTGCTAAAAAGAGCAGCATCGGCATGCTTTTCACGTCGTTTGGTAGAAATCCACGTGCGCGTTCTGCCAAAAGCACCATTTGCATGCATATCGTGTGGTTTTGCCGAAAACTGCGTCCGCGTCTACGAGAAGATGCATGTGCATGCTTAAAACGCGTTTTGGCACAAAGCAATGCGCGGGTGCTAAAAAGAGCAGCATCTTTTCACGTCGTTTGGTAGAAATCCACGTGCGCGTTCTGCCAAAAGCACCATTTGCATGCATATCGTGTGGTTTTGCAGAAAACTGCGTCGGCGTCTACCAAAAGATGCATGTGCATGCTTAAAACGCGTTTTGGCACAAATCCATGTGCGGGTGCTAAAAAGAGCAGCATCGGCATGCTTTTCACGTCGTTTGGTAGAAATCCACGTGCGCGTTCTGCCAAAAGCACCATTTGCATGCATATCGTGTGGTTTTGCAGAAAACTACGTCCGCGTCTACCAAAAGATGCATGTGCATGCTTAAAACGCGTTTTGGCACAAATCCATGTGCGGGTGCTAAAAAGAGCAGCATCTTTTCACGTCGTTTGGTAGAAATCCACGTGCGCGTTCTGCCAAAAGCACCATTTGCATGCATATCGTGTGGTTTTGCAGAAAACTGCGTCCGCGTCTACCAAAAGATGCATGTGCATGCTTAAAACGCGTTTTGGCACAAATCCATGTGCGGGTGCTAAAAAGAGCTGCATCTTTTCACGTCGTTTGGTAGAAATCCACGTGCGCGTTCTGCCAAAAGCACCATTTGCATGCATATCGTGTGGTTTTGCAGAAAACTGCGTCCGCGTCTACCAAAAGATGCATGTGCATGCTTAAAACGCGTTTTGGCACAAATCCATGTGCGGGTGCTAAAAAGAGCAGCATCGGCATGCTTTTCACGTCGTTTGGTAGAAATCCACGTGCGCGTTCTGCCAAAAGCACCATTTGCATGCATATCGTGTGGTTTTGCAGAAAACTACGTCCGCGTCTACCAAAAGATGCATGTGCATGCTTAAAACGCGTTTTGGCACAAATCCATGTGCGGGTGCTAAAAAGAGCAGCATCTTTTCACGTCGTTTGGTAGAAATCCACGTGCGCGTTCTGCCAGAAGCACCATTTACATGCATATCGTGTGGTTTTGCAGAAAACTGCGTCCGCGTCTACCAAAAGATGCATGTGCATGCTTAAAACGCGTTTTGGCACAAATCCATGTGCGGGTGCTAAAAAGGGCAGCTTCGGCATGCTTTTCACGTCGTTTGGTAGAAATCCACGTGCGCGTTCTGCCAAAAGCACCATTCGCATGCATATCGTGTGGTTTTGCAGAAAACTGCGTCCGCGTCTACCAAAAGATGCATGTGCATGCTTAAAACGCGTTTTGGCACAAATCCATGTGCGGGTGCTAAAAAGAGCAGCATCTTTTCATGTCGTTTGGTAGAAATCCACGTGCGCGTTCTGCCAAAAGCACCATTTGCATGCATATCGTGTGGTTTTGCAGAAAACTGCGTCCGCGTCTACCAAAAGATGCATGTGCATGCTTAAAACGCGTTTTGGCACAAATCCATGTGCGGGTGCTAAAAAGAGCAGCATCGGCATGCTTTTCACGTCGTTTGGTAGAAATCCACGTGCGCGTTCTGATAAAAGCACCATTTCCATGCATATCGTGTGGTTTTGCCGAAAACTGCGTCCGCGTCTACGAAAAGATGCATGTGCATGCTTAAAACGCGTTTTGGCACAAACCAATGTGCGGGTGCTAAAAAGAGCAGCATCTTTTCACGTCGTTTGGTAGAAATCCACGTGCGCGTTCTGCCAAAAGCACCATTTGCATGCATATCGTGTGGTTTTGCAGAAAACTGCGTCCGCGTCTACCAAAAGATGTATGTGCATGCTTAAAACGCGTTTTGGCACAAATCCATGTGTGGGTGCTAAAAAGAGCAGCATCGGCATGCTTTTCACGTCGTTTGGTAGAAATCCACGTGCGCGTTCTGCCAAAAGCACCATTTGCATGCATATCGTGTGGTTTTGCAGAAAATTGCGTCCGCGTCTACCAAAAGATGCATGTGCATGCTTAAAACGCGTTTTGGCACAAATCCATGTGCGGGTGCTAAAAAGAGCAGCATCTTTTCACGTCGTTTGGTAGAAATCCACGTGCGCGTTCTGCCAAAAGCACCATTTGCATGCATATCGTGTGGTTTTGCAGAAAACTGCGTCCGCGTCTACCAAAAGATGCATGTGCATGCTTAAAACGCGTTTTGGCACAAATCCATGTGCGGGTGCTAAAAAGAGCAGCATCGGCATGCTTTTCACGTCGTTTGGTAGAAATCCATGTGCGCGTTCTGCCAAAAGCACCATTTGCATGCATATCGTGTGGTTTTGCAGAAAAATGCGTCCGCGTCTACCAAAAGATGCATGTGCATGCTTAAAACGCGTTTTGGCACAAATCCATGTGCGGGTGCTAAAAAGAGCAGCATCGGCATGCTTTTCACGTCGTTTGGTAGAAATCCACGTGCGCGTTCTGCCAAAAGCACCATTTGCATGCATATCGTGTGGTTTTGCAGAAAACTGCGTCCGCGTCTACCAAAAGATGCATGTGCATGCTTAAAACGCGTTTTGGCACAAATCCATGTGCGGGTGCTAAAAAGGGCAGCATCGGCATGCTTTTCACGTCGTTTGGTAGAAATCCACGTGCGCGTTCTGCCAAAAGCACCATTCGCATGCATATCGTGTGGTTTTGCAGAAAACTGCGTCCGCGTCTACCAAAAGATGCATGTGCATGCTTAAAACGCGTTTTGGCACAAATCCATGTGCGGGTGCTAAAAAGAGCAGCATCTTTTCATGTCGTTTGGTAGAAATCCACGTGCGCGTTCTGCCAAAAGCACCATTTGCATGCATATCGTGTGGTTTTGCAGAAAACTGCGTCCGCGTCTACCAAAAGATGCATGTGCATGCTTAAAACGCGTTTTGGCACAAATCCATGTGCGGGTGCTAAAAAGAGTAGCATCGGCATGCTTTTCACGTCGTTTGGTAGAAATCCACGTGCGCGTTCTGATAAAAGCACCATTTGCATGCATATCGTGTGGTTTTGCCGAAAACTGCGTCCGCGTCTACGAAAAGATGCATGTGCATGCTTAAAACGCGTTTTGGCACAAAGCAATGTGCGGGTGCTAAAAAGAGCAGCATCTTTTCACGTCGTTTGGTAGAAATCCACGTGCGCGTTCTGCCAAAAGCACCATTTGCATGCATATCGTGTGGTTTTGCAGAAAACTGCGTCCGCGTCTACCAAAAGATGCATGTGCATGCTTAAAACGCGTTTTGGCACAAATCCATGTGCGGGTGCTAAAAAGAGCAGCATCTTTTCACGTCGTTTGGTAGAAATCCACGTGCACGTTCTGCCAAAAGCACCATTTGCATGCATATCGTGTGGTTTTGCAGAAAACTGCGTCCGCGTCTACCAAAAGATGCATGTGCATGCTTAAAACGCGTTTTGGCACAAATTTATGTGCGGGTGCTAAAAAGAGCAGCATCTTTTCACGTCGTTTGGTAGAAATCCACGTGCACGTTCTGCCAAAAGCACCATTTGCATGCATATCGTGTGGTTTTGCAGAAAACTGCGTCCGCGTCTACCAAAAGATGCATGTGCATGCTTAAAACGCGTTTTGGCACAAATTTATGTGCGGGTGCTAAAAAGAGCAGCATCTTTTCACGTCGTTTGGTAGAAATCCACGTGCGCGTTCTGCCAAAAGCACCATTTGCATGCATATCGTGTGGTTTTGCAGAAAACTGCGTCCGCGTCTACCAAAAGATGCATGTGTATGCTTAAAACGCGTTTTGGCACAAATCCGTGTGCTGGTGCTAAAAAGACCGGCATCGGCATGCTTTTCACGTCGTTTGGTAGAAATCCACGTGCGCGTTCTGCCAAAAGCACCATTTGCATGCATATCGTGTGGTTTTGCAGAAAACTGCGTCCGCGTCTACCAAAAGATGCATGTGCATGATTAAAACGCGTTTTGGCACAAATCCATGTGCGGGTGCTAAAAAGAGCAGCATCGGCATGCTTTTCACGTCGTTTGGTAGAAATCCACGTGCGCGTTCTGCAAAAAGCACCATTTGCATGCATATCGTGTGGTTTTGCAGAAAACTGCGTCCGCGTCTACCAAAAGATGAATGTGCATGCTTAAAACGCGTTTTGGCACAAATCCATGTGCGGGTGCTAAAAAGAGCAGCATCGGCATGCTTTTCACGTCGTTTGCTAGAAATCCGCGTGCGCGTTCTGCCAAAAGCACCATTTGCATGCATATCGTGTGGTTTTGCAGAAAACTGCGTCCGCGTCTACCAAAAGATGCATGTGCATGCTTAAAACGCGTTTTGGCACAAATCCATGTGCGGGTGCTAAAAAGAGCAGCATCGGCATGCTTTTCACGTCGTTTGGTAGAAATCCACGTGCGCGTTCTGCCAAAAGCACCATTTGCATGCATATCGTGTGTTTTTGCAGAAAACTGGGTCCGCGTCTACCAAACGATGCATGTGCATGCTTAAAACGCGTTTTGGCACAAATCCATGTGCGGGTGCTAAAAAGAGCAGCATCGGCATGCTTTTCACGTCGTTTGGTAGAAATCCACGTGCGCGTTCTGCCAAAAGCACCATTTGCATGCATATCGTGTGGTTTTGCAGAAAACTGCGTCCGCGTCTACCAAAAGATGCATGTGCATGCTTAAAACGCGTTTTGGCACAAATCCATGTGCGGGTGCTAAAAAGAGCAGCATCGGCAGGCTTTTCACGTCGTTTGGTAGAAATCCACGTGCGCGTTCTGCCAAAAGCACCATTTGCATGCATATCGTGTGGTTTTGCAGAAAACTGCGTCCGCGTCTACCAAAAGATGAATGTGCATGCTTAAAACGCGTTTTGGCACAAATCCATGTGCGGGTGCTAAAAAGAGCAGCATCGGCATGCTTTTCACGTCGTTTGGTAGAAATCCATGTGCGCGTTCTGCCAAAAGCACCATTTGCATGCATATCGTGTGGTTTTTCGGAAAACTGCGTCCGCGTCTACCAAAAGATGCATGTGCATGCTTAAAACGCGTTTTGGCACAAATCCATGTGCGGGTGCTAAAAAAAGCAGCATCGGCATGCTTTTCACGTCGTTTGGTAGAAATCCACGTGCGCGTTCTGCCAAAAGCACCATTTGCATGCATATCGTGTGGTTTTGCAGAAAACTGCGTCCGCGTCTACCAAAAGATGCATGTGCATGCTTAAAACGCGTTTTGGCACAAATCCATGTGCGGGTGCTAAAAAGGGCAGCATCGGCATGCTTTTCACGTCCTTTGGTAGAAATCCACGTGCGCGTTCTGCCAAAAGCACCATTCGCATGCATATCGTGTGGTTTTGCAGAAAACTGCGTCCGCGTCTACCAAAAGATGCATGTGCATGCTTAAAACGCGTTTTGGCACAAATCCATGTGCGGGTGCTAAAAAGAGCAGCATCTTTTCATGTCGTTTGGTAGAAATCCACGTGCGCGTTCTGCCAAAAGCACCATTTGCATGCATATCGTGTGGTTTTGCAGAAAACTGCGTCCGCGTCTACCAAAAGATGCATGTGCATGCTTAAAACGCGTTTTGGCACAAATCCATGTGCGGGTGCTAAAAAGAGCAGCATCGGCATGCGTTTCACGTCGTTTGGTAGAAATCCACGTGCGCGTTCTGATAAAAGCACCATTTGCATGCATATCGTGTGGTTTTGCCGAAAACTGCGTCCGCGTCTACGAAAAGATGCATGTGCATGCTTAAAACGCGTTTTGGCACAAAGCAATGTGCGGGTGCTAAAAAGAGCAGCATCTTTTCACGTCGTTTGGTAGAAATCCACGTGCGCGTTCTGCCAAAAGCACCATTTGCATGCATATCGTGTGGTTTTGCAGAAAACTGCGTCCGCGTCTACCAAAAGATGCATGTGCGTGCTTAAAACGCGTTTTGGCACAAATCCATGTGCGGGTGCTAAAAAGAGCAGCATCGGCATGCTTTTCACGTCGTTTGGTAGAAATCCACGTGCGCGTTCTGCCAAAAGCACCATTTGCATGCATATCGTGTGGTTTTGCAGAAAACTGCGTCCGCGTCTACCAAAAGATGCATGTGCATGCTTAAAACGCGTTTTGGCACAAATCCATGTGCGGGTGCTAAAAAGAGCAGCATCTTTTCACGTCGTTTGGTAGAAATCCACGTGCACGTTCTGCCAAAAGCACCATTTGCATGCATATCGTGTGGTTTTGCAGAAAACTGCGTCCGCGTCTACCAAAAGATGCATGTGCATGCTTAAAACGCGTTTTGGCACAAATCCATGTGCGGGTGCTAAAAAGAGCAGCATCTTTTCACGTCGTTTGGTAGAAATCCACGTGCGCGTTCTGCCAAAAGCACCATTTGCATGCATATCGTGTGGTTTTGCAGAAAACTGCGTCCGCGTCTACCAAAAGATGCATGTGTATGCTTAAAACGCGTTTTGGCACAAATCCGTGTGCGGGTGCTAAAAAGAGCGGCATCGGCATGCTTTTCACGTCGTTTGGTAGAAATCCACGTGCGCGTTCTGCCAAAAGCACCATTTGCATGCATATCGTGTGGTTTTGCAGAAAACTGCGTCCGCGTCTACCAAAAGATGCATGTGCATGATTAAAACGCGTTATGGCACAAATCCATGTGCGGGTGCTAAAAAGAGCAGCATCGGCATGCTTTTCACGTCGTTTGGTAGAAATCCACGTGCGCGTTCTGCAAAAAGCACCATTTGCATGCATATCGTGTGGTTTTGCAGAAAACTGCGTCCGCGTCTACCAAAAGATGAATGTGCATGCTTAAAAAGCGTTTTGGCACAAATCCATGTGCGGGTGCTAAAAAGAGCAGCATCGGCATGCTTTTCACGTCGTTTGGTAGAAATCCATGTGCGCGTTGTGCCAAAAGCACCATTTGCATGCATATCGTGTGGTTTTGCAGAAAACTGCGTCCGCGTCTACCAAAAGATGCATGTGCATGCTTAAAACGCGTTTTGGCACAAATCCATGTGCGGGTGCTAAAAAGAGCAGCATCGGCATGCTTTTCACGTCGTTTGGTAGAAATCCACGTGCGCGTTCTGCCAAAAGCACCATTTGCATGCATATCGTGTGGTTTTGCAGAAAACTGCGTCCGCATCTACCAAAAGATGCATGTGCATGCTTAAAACGCGTTTTGGCACAAATCCATGTGCGGGTGCTAAAAAGAGCAGCATCGGCATGCTTTTCACGTCGTTTGGTAGAAATCCACGTGCGCGTTCTGCCAACAGCACCATTTGCATGCATATCGTGTGGTTTTGCGGAAAACTGCGTCCGCGTCTACCAAAAGATGCATGTGCATGCTTAAAACGCGTTTTGGCACAAATCCATGTGCGGGTGCTAAAAAGAGCAGCATCGGCATGCTTTTCACGTCGTTTGGTAGAAATCCACGTGCGCGTTCTGCCAAAAGCACCATTTGCATGCATATCGTGTGGTTTTGCCGAAAACTGCGTCCGCGTCTACGAGAAGATGCATGTGCATGCTTAAAACGCGTTTTGGCACAAAGCAATGCGCGGGTGCTAAAAAGAGCAGCATCTTTTCACGTCGTTTGGTAGAAATCCACGTGCGCGTTCTGCCAAAAGCACCATTTGCATGCATATCGTGTGGTTTTGCAGAAAACTGCGTCGGCGTCTACCAAAAGATGCATGTGCATGCTTAAAACGCGTTTTGGCACAAATCCATGTGCGGGTGCTAAAAAGAGCAGCATCGGCATGCTTTTCACGTCGTTTGGTAGAAATCCACGTGCGCGTTCTGCCAAAAGCACCATTTGCATGCATATCGTGTGGTTTTGCAGAAAACTACGTCCGCGTCTACCAAAAGATGCATGTGCATGCTTAAAACGCGTTTTGGCACAAATCCATGTGCGGGTGCTAAAAAGAGCAGCATCTTTTCACGTCGTTTGGTAGAAATCCACGTGCGCGTTCTGCCAAAAGCACCATTTGCATGCATATCGTGTGGTTTTGCAGAAAACTGCGTCCGCGTCTACCAAAAGATGCATGTGCATGCTTAAAACGCGTTTTGGCACAAATCCATGTGCGGGTGCTAAAAAGAGCAGCATCTTTTCACGTCGTTTGGTAGAAATCCACGTGCGCGTTCTGCCAAAAGCACCATTTGCATGCATATCGTGTGGTTTTGCAGAAAACTGCGTCCGCGTCTACCAAAAGATGCATGTGCATGCTTAAAACGCGTTTTGGCACAAATCCATGTGCGGGTGCTAAAAAGAGCAGCATCGGCATGCTTTTCACGTCGTGTGGTAGAAATCCACGTGCGCGTTCTGCCAAAAGCACCATTTGCATGCATATCGTGTGGTTTTGCAGAAAACTACGTCCGCGTCTACCAAAAGATGCATGTGCATGCTTAAAACGCGTTTTGGCACAAATCCATGTGCGGGTGCTAAAAAGAGCAGCATCTTTTCACGTCGTTTGGTAGAAATCCACGTGCGCGTTCTGCCAGAAGCACCATTTACATGCATATCGTGTGGTTTTGCAGAAAACTGCGTCCGCGTCTACCAAAAGATGCATTTGCATGCTTAAAACGCGTTTTGGCACAAATCCATGTGCGGGTGCTAAAAAGAGCAGCATCGGCATGCTTTTCACGTCGTTTGGTAGAAATCCACGTGCGCGTTCTGCCAAAAGCACCATTTGCATGCATATCGTGTGGTTTTGCAGAAAAGTGCGTCCGCGTCTACCAAGAGATGCATGTGCATGCTTAAAACGCGTTTTGGCACAAAGCAATGTGCGGGTGCTAAAAAGAGCAGCATCGGCATGCTGTTCACGTCGTTTGGTAGAAATCCACGTGCGCTTTCTGCCAAAAGCACCATTTGCATGCATATCGTGTGGTTTTGCAGAAAACTGCGTCCGCGTCTACCAAAAGATGCATGTGCATGCTTAAAACGCGTTTTGGCGCAAATCAATGTGTGGGTGCTCAAAGGAGCAGCATCGGCATGCTTTTCACGTCGTTTGGTAGAAATCCACGTGCGCGTTCTGCCAAAAGCACCATTTGCATGCATATCGTGTGGTTTTGCAGAAAACTGCGTCCGCGTCTACCAAAAGATGCATGTGCACGCTTAAAACGCGTTTTGGCACAAATGCATGTACGGGTCCTAAAAAGAGCAGCATCGGCATGCTTTTCAAGTCGTTTGGTAGAAATCCACGTGCGCGTTCTGCCAAAAGCACCATATGCATGCATATCGTGTGGTTTTGCAGAAAACTGCGTCCGCGTCTACCAAAAGATGCATGTGCATGCTTAAACCGCGTTTTGGCACAAATCCACGTGCGGGTGCTAAAAAGAGCAGCATCGGCATGCTTTTCACGTCGTATGGTAGAAATCCACGTGCGCGTTCTGCCAAAAGCACCATTTGCATGCATATCGTGTGGTTTTGCAGAAAACTGCGTCCGCGTCTACCAAAAGATGCATGTGCATGTTGAAAACGCGTTTTGGCACAAATCCATGTGCGGGTGCTAAAAAGAGCAGCATCGGCATGCTTTTCACGTCGTTTGGTAGAAATCCACGCGCGCGTTCAGCCAAAAGCACCATTTGCATGCATATCGTGTGGTTTTGCAGAAAACTGCGTCCGCGTCTACCAAAGGATGCATATGCATGCTTAAAACGCGTTTTGGCACAAATCCATGTGCGGGTGCTAAAAAGAGTAGCATCGGCATGCTTTTCACGTCGTTTGGTAGAAATCCACGTGCGCGTTCTGCCAAAAGCACCATTTGCATGCATATTGTGCGGTTTTGCAGAAAACTGCGTCCGCGTCTACCAAAAGATGCATGTGCGTGCTTAAAACGCGTTTTGGCACAAATCCATGTGCGGGTGCTAAAAAGAGCAGCATCGGCATGCTTTTCACGTCGTTTGGTAGAAATCCACGTGCGCGTTCTGCCAAAAGCACCATTTGCATGCATATCGTGTGGTTTTGCAGAAAACTGCGTCCGCGTCTACCAAAAGATGCATGTGCATGCTTAAAACGCGTTTTGGCACAAATCCACGTGCGGGTGCTAAAAAGAGCAGCATCGGCATGCTTTTCACGTCGTATGGTAGAAATCCACGTGCGCGTTCTGCCAAAAGCACCACTTGCATTCATTTCGTGTGGTTTTGCAGAAAACTGCGTCCGCGTCTACCAAAAGATGCATGTGCATGCTTAGCACGCGTTTTGGCACAAATCCATGTGTGTGTGCTAAAAAGAGCAGCATCGGCATGCTTTTCACGTCGTTTGGTAGAAATCCACGTGCGCGTTCTGCCAAAAGCACCATTTGCATGCATATCGTGTGGTTTTGCAGAAAACTGCGTCCGCGTCTACCAAAAGATGCATGTGCATGCTTAGCACGCGTTTTGGCACAAATCCATGTGTGGGTGCTAAAAAGAGCAGAATCGACATGCTTTTCACGTCGTTTGGTAGAAATCCACGTGCGCGTTCTGCCAAAAGCACCATTTGCATGCATATCGTGTGGTTTTGCGGAAAACTGCGTCCGCGTCTACCAAAAGATGCATGTGCGTGCTTAAAACGCGTTTTGGCACAATTCCATGTGCGGGTGCTGAAAAGAGCAGCATCGGCATGCTTTTCACGTCGCTTGGTAGAAATCCACGTGCGCGTTCTGCCAAAAGCACCATTTGCATGCATATCGTGTGGTTTTGCAGAAAACTGCGTCCGCGTCTACCAAAAGATGCATGTGCATGCTTAAAACGCGTTTTGGCGCAAATCCATGTGCGGGTGCTCAAAGGAGCAGCATCGGCATGCTTTTCACGTCGTTTGGTAGAAATCCACGTGCGCGTTCTGCCAAAAGCACCATTTGCATGCATATGGTGTGGCTTTGCAGAAAACTGCGTCCGCGTCCACCAAAAGATGCATGTGCATGCTTAAAACGCGTTTTGGCACAAATTCATGTGCGGGTGCTAAAAAGAGCAGCATCGGCATGCTTTTCACGTCGTTTGGTAGAAATCCACGTGCGCGTTCTGCCAAAAGCACCATTTGCATGCATATCGTGTGGTTTTGCAGAAAACTGCGTCCGCGTCTACCAAAAGATGCATGTGCATGCTTAAAACGCGTTTTGGCACAAATCCATGTGCGGGTGCTAAAAAGAGCGGCATCGGCATGCTTTTCACGTCGTTTGGTAGTAATCCACCTGCGCGTTCTGCCAAAAGCACCATTTGCATGCATATCGTGTGGTTTTGCAGAAAACTGCGTCCGCGTCTACCAAAAGATGCATGTGCATGCTTAAAACGCGTTTTGGCACAAATTCATGTGCGGGTGCTAAAAAGAGCAGCATCGGCATGCTTTTCACGTCGTTTGGTAGAAATCCACGCGCGTTCTGCCAAGAGCGCCATTTGCATGCATATCGTGTGGTTTTGCAGAAAACTGCGTCCGCGTCTACCAAAAGATGCATGTGCATGCTTAAAACGCGTTTTGGCACAAATCCATGTGCGGGTGATAAAAAGAGCATCGGCATGCTTTTCACGTCGTTTGGTACAAATCCACGTGCGCGTTCTGCCAAAAGCACCATCCGCGAGCATATCGTGTGGTTTTGCAGAAAACTGCGTCCGCGTCTACCAAAAGATGCATGTGCATGCTTAAAACGCGTTTTGGCACAAATCCATGTGCGGGTGCTAAAAAGAGCAGCATCGGCATGCTTTTCACGTCGTTTCGTAGAAATCCACGTGCGCGTTCTGCCAAAAGCACCATTTGCATGCATATCGTGTGGTTTTGCAGAAAACTGCTTCCGCGTCTACCAAAAGATGCATGTGCATGCTTAAAACGCGTTTTGGCACAAATCCATGTGCGGGTGCTAAAAAGAGCAGCATCGGCATGCTTATCACGTCGTTTGGTAGAAATCAACGTGCGCGTTCTGCCAAAAGCACCATCCGCGAGCATATCGTGTGGTTTTGCAGAAAACTGCGTCCGCGTCTACCAAAAGATGCATGTGCATGCTTAAAACGCGTTTTGGCACAAATCCATGTGCGGGTGCTAAAAAGAGCAGCATCGGCATGCTTTTCACGTCGTTTCGTAGAAATCCACGTGCGCGTTCTGCCAAAAGCACCATTTGCATGCATAACGTGTGGTTTTGCAGAAAACTGCGTCCGCGTCTACCAAAAGATGCATGCTCATGCTTAAAACGCGTTTTGGCACAAATCCATGTGCGGGTGCTAAAAAGAGCAGCATCGGCATGCTTTTCACGTCGTTTGGTAGAAATCCACCTGCGCGTTCTGCCAAAAGCACCATTTGCATGCATATCGTGTGGTTTTGCAGAAAACTGCTTCCGCGTCTACCAAAAGATGCATGTGCATGCTTAAAACGCGTTTTGGCACAAATCCATGTGCGGGTGCTAAAAAGAGCAGCATCGGCATGCTTATCACGTCGTTTGGTAGAAATCCACGTGCGCGTTCTGCCAAAAGCACCATTTGCATGCATATCGTGTGGTTTTGCAGAAAACTGCGTCCGCGTCTACCAAAAGATGCATGTGCATGCTTAAAAACGCGTTTTGGCGCAAATCCATGTGCGGGTGCTCAAAGGAGCAGCATCGGCATGCTTTTCACGTCGTTTGGTAGAAATCCACGTGCGCGTTCTGACAAAAGCACCATTTGCATGCATATCGTGTGGTTTTGCAGAAAACTGCGGCCGCGTCTACCAAAAGATGCATGTGCATGCTTAAAACGCATTTTTGCACAAATCCATGTGCAGGTGCTAAAAAGAGCAACATCGGCATGCTTTTCACGTCGTTTGGTAGAAATCCACGTGCGCGTTCTGCCAAAAGCACCATTTGCATGCATATGGTGTGGCTTTGCAGAAAACTGCGTCCGCGTCCACCAAAAGATGCATGTGCATGCTTAAAACGCGTTTTGGCACAAATTCATGTGCGGGTGCTAAAAAGAGCAGCATCGGCATGCTTTTCACGTCGTTTGGTAGAAATCCACGTGCGCGTTCTGCCAAAAGCACCATTTGCATGCATATCGTGTGGTTTTGCAGAAAACTGCGTCCGCGTCTACCAAAAGATGCATGTGCATGCTTAAAACGCGTTTTGGCACAAATCCATGTGCGGGTGCTAAAAAGAGCGGCATCGGCATGCTTTTCACATCGTTTGGTAGTAATCCACCTGCGCGTTCTGCCAAAAGCACCATTTGCATGCATATCGTGTGGTTTTGCAGAAAACTGCGTCCGCGTCTACCAAAAGATGCATGTGCATGCTTAAAACGCGTTTTGGCACAAATTCATGTGCGGGTGCTAAAAAGAGCAGCATCGGCATGCTTTTCACGTCGTTTGGTAGAAATCCACGCGCGTTCTGCCAAGAGCGCCATTTGCATGCATATCGTGTGGTTTTGCAGAAAACTGCGTCCGCGTCTACCAAAAGATGCATGTGCATGCTTAAAACGCGTTTTGGCACAAATCCATGTGCGGGTGCTAAAAAGAGCATCGGCATGCTTTTCACGTCGTTTGGTACAAATCCACGTGCGCGTTCTGCCAAAAGCACCATCCGCGAGCATATCGTGTGGTTTTGCAGAAAACTGCGTCCGCGTCTACCAAAAGATGCATGTGCATGCTTAAAACGCGTTTTGGCACAAATCCATGTGCGGGTGCTAAAAAGAGCAGCATCGGCATGCTTTTCACGTCGTTTCGTAGAAATCCACGTGCGCGTTCTGCCAAAAGCACCATTTGCATGCATAACGTGTGGTTTTGCAGAAAACTGCGTCCGCGTCTACCAAAAGATGCATGCTCATGCTTAAAACGCGTTTTGGCACAAATCCATGTGCGGGTGCTAATAAGAGCAGCATCGGCATGCTTTTCACGTCGTTTGGTAGAAATCCACCTGCGCGTTCTGCCAAAAGCACCATTTGCATGCATATCGTGTGGTTTTGCAGAAAACTGCTTCCGCGTCTACCAAAAGATGCATGTGCATGCTTAAAACGCGTTTTGGCACAAATCCATGTGCGGGTGCTAAAAAGAGCAGCATCGGCATGCTTATCACGTCGTTTGGTAGAAATCCACGTGCGCGTTGTGCCAAAAGCACCATTTGCATGCACATCGTGTGGTTTTGCAGAAAACTGCGTCCGCGTCTACCAAAAGATGTATGTGCATGCTTAAAACGCGTTTTGGCACAAATCCATGTGCGGGTGCTAAAAGGAGCAGCATCGGCATGCTTTTCACGTCGTTTGGTAGAAATCCACGTGCGCGTTCTGCCAAAAGCACCATTTGCATGCATATCGTGTGGTTTTGCAGAAAACTGCGTCCGCGTCTACCAAAAGATGCATGTGCATGCTTAAAACGCGTTTTGGCACAAATCCATGTGCGGGTGCTAAAAATAGCAGCATCGGCATGCTTTTCACGTCGTTTGGTAGAAATCCACCTGCGCGTTCTACCAAAAGCACCATTTGCATGCATATCTTGTGGTTTTGCATAAAACTGCGTCCGCGTCTACCAAAAGATGCATGTGCATGCTTAAAACGCGTTTTGGCACAAATCCATGTGCGGGTGCTAAAAAGAGCAGCATCGGCATGCTTTTCACGTCGTTTGGTAGAAATCGACGTGCGCGTTCTGCAGAAAGCACCATTTGCAAAAATATCGTGTGGTTTTGCAGAAGACTGCGTCCGCGTCTACCAAAAGATGCATGTGCATGCTTAAAACGCGTTTTGGCACAAATCCATGTGCGGGTGCTAAAAAGAGCAGCATCGGCATGCTTTTCACGTCGTTTGGCAGAAATCCACGTGCGCGTTCTGCCAAAAGCACCATTCGCATGCATATCATGTGGTTTTGCAGAAAACTGCGTCCGCGTCTACCAAAAGATGCATGTGCATGCTTAAAACGCGTTTTGGCGCAAATTCATGCGCGGGTGCTAAAAAGAGCAGCATCGGCATGCTTTTCACGTCGTTTGGTAGAAATCCACGTGCGCGTTCTGCCAAAAGGACCATTTGCATGCATATCGTGTGGTTTTGCAGAAAACTGCGTCCGCGCCTACCAAAAGATGCATGTGCATGCTTAAAACGCGTTTTGGCCCAAATCCATGTGCGGGTGCTAAAAAGAGCAGCATCGGCATGCTTTTCACGTCGTTTGGTAGAAATCCACGTGCGCGTTCTGCCAAAAGCACCATTTGCATGCATATCGTGTGGTTTTGCAGAAAACCGTGTCCGCGTCTACCAAAAGATGCATGTGCATGCTTAAAACGCGTTTTGGCACAAATCCATGTGCGGGTGCTAAAAAGAGCAGCATCGGCATGCTTTTCACGTCGTTTGGTAGAAATCCACGTGCGCGTTCTGCCAAAAGCACCATTTGCATGCATATCGTGTGGTTTTGCAGAAAACTGCGTCCGCGTCTACCAAAAGATGCATGTGCATGCTTAAAACGCGTTTTGGCACAAATCCATGTGCGGGTGCTAAAAAGAGCAGCATCGGCATGCTTTTCACGTCGTTTGGTAGAAATCCACGTGCGCGTTCTGCCAAAAGCACCATTTGCATGCATATCGTGTGGTTTTGCAGAAAACTGCGTCCGCGTCTACCAAAAGATGCATGTGCATGCTTAAAACGCGTTTTGGCACAAATCCATGTGCGGGTGCTAAAAAGAGCAGCATCGGCATGCTTATCACGTCGTTTGGTAGAAATCCACGTGCGCGTTCTGCCATAAGCACCATTCGCATGCATATCGTGTGGTTTTGCAGAAAACTGCGTCCGCGTCTTCCAAAAGATGCATGTGCATGCTTAAAACGCGTTTTGGCACAAATCCATGTGCGGGTGCTAAAAAGAGCAGCATCGGCATGCTTTTCACGTCGTTTGGTAGAAATCCACGTGCGCGTTCTGCCAAAAGCACCATTTGCATGCATATCGTGTGGTTTTGCAGAAAACTGCGTCCGCGTCATCCAAAAGATGCATGTGCATGCTTAAAACGCGTTTTGGCACAAATCCATGTGCGGGTGCTAAAAAGAGCAGCATCGGCATGCTTTTCACGTCGTTTGGTAGAAATCCACGTGCGCGTTCTGCCAAAAGCACCATTTGCATGCATATCGTGTGGTTTTGCAGAAAAGTGCGTCCGCGTCTACCAAGAGATGCATGTGCATGCTTAAAACGCGTTTTGGCACAAAGCAATGTGCGGGTGCTAAAAAGAGCAGCATCGGCATGCTGTTCACGTCGTTTGGTAGAAATCCACGTGCGCTTTCTGCCAAAAGCACCATTTGCATGCATATCGTGTGGTTTTGCAGAAAACTGCGTCCGCGTCTACCAAAAGATGCATGTGCATGCTTAAAACGCGTTTTGGCGCAAATCAATGTGTGGGTGCTCAAAGGAGCAGCATCGGCATGCTTTTCACGTCGTTTGGTAGAAATCCACGTGCGCGTTCTGCCAAAAGCACCATTTGCATGCATATCGTGTGGTTTTGCAGAAAACTGCGTCCGCGTCTACCAAAAGATGCATGTGCACGCTTAAAACGCGTTTTGGCACAAATGCATGTACGGGTCCTAAAAAGAGCAGCATCGGCATGCTTTTCAAGTCGTTTGGTAGAAATCCACGTGCGCGTTCTGCCAAAAGCACCATATGCATGCATATCGTGTGGTTTTGCAGAAAACTGCGTCCGCGTCTACCAAAAGATGCATGTGCATGCTTAAACCGCGTTTTGGCACAAATCCACGTGCGGGTGCTAAAAAGAGCAGCATCGGCATGCTTTTCACGTCGTATGGTAGAAATCCACGTGCGCGTTCTGCCAAAAGCACCATTTGCATGCATATCGTGTGGTTTTGCAGAAAACTGCGTCCGCGTCTACCAAAAGATGCATGTGCATGTTGAAAACGCGTTTTGGCACAAATCCATGTGCGGGTGCTAAAAAGAGCAGCATCGGCATGCTTTTCACGTCGTTTGGTAGAAATCCACGCGCGCGTTCAGCCAAAAGCACCATTTGCATGCATATCGTGTGGTTTTGCAGAAAACTGCGTCCGCGTCTACCAAAGGATGCATATGCATGCTTAAAACGCGTTTTGGCACAAATCCATGTGCGGGTGCTAAAAAGAGTAGCATCGGCATGCTTTTCACGTCGTTTGGTAGAAATCCACGTGCGCGTTCTGCCAAAAGCACCATTTGCATGCATATTGTGCGGTTTTGCAGAAAACTGCGTCCGCGTCTACCAAAAGATGCATGTGCGTGCTTAAAACGCGTTTTGGCACAAATCCATGTGCGGGTGCTAAAAAGAGCAGCATCGGCATGCTTTTCACGTCGTTTGGTAGAAATCCACGTGCGCGTTCTGCCAAAAGCACCATTTGCATGCATATCGTGTGGTTTTGCAGAAAACTGCGTCCGCGTCTACCAAAAGATGCATGTGCATGCTTAAAACGCGTTTTGGCACAAATCCACGTGCGGGTGCTAAAAAGAGCAGCATCGGCATGCTTTTCACGTCGTATGGTAGAAATCCACGTGCGCGTTCTGCCAAAAGCACCACTTGCATTCATTTCGTGTGGTTTTGCAGAAAACTGCGTCCGCGTCTACCAAAAGATGCATGTGCATGCTTAGCACGCGTTTTGGCACAAATCCATGTGTGTGTGCTAAAAAGAGCAGCATCGGCATGCTTTTCACGTCGTTTGGTAGAAATCCACGTGCGCGTTCTGCCAAAAGCACCATTTGCATGCATATCGTGTGGTTTTGCAGAAAACTGCGTCCGCGTCTACCAAAAGATGCATGTGCATGCTTAGCACGCGTTTTGGCACAAATCCATGTGTGGGTGCTAAAAAGAGCAGAATCGACATGCTTTTCACGTCGTTTGGTAGAAATCCACGTGCGCGTTCTGCCAAAAGCACCATTTGCATGCATATCGTGTGGTTTTGCGGAAAACTGCGTCCGCGTCTACCAAAAGATGCATGTGCGTGCTTAAAACGCGTTTTGGCACAATTCCATGTGCGGGTGCTGAAAAGAGCAGCATCGGCATGCTTTTCACGTCGCTTGGTAGAAATCCACGTGCGCGTTCTGCCAAAAGCACCATTTGCATGCATATCGTGTGGTTTTGCAGAAAACTGCGTCCGCGTCTACCAAAAGATGCATGTGCATGCTTAAAACGCGTTTTGGCGCAAATCCATGTGCGGGTGCTCAAAGGAGCAGCATCGGCATGCTTTTCACGTCGTTTGGTAGAAATCCACGTGCGCGTTCTGCCAAAAGCACCATTTGCATGCATATGGTGTGGCTTTGCAGAAAACTGCGTCCGCGTCCACCAAAAGATGCATGTGCATGCTTAAAACGCGTTTTGGCACAAATTCATGTGCGGGTGCTAAAAAGAGCAGCATCGGCATGCTTTTCACGTCGTTTGGTAGAAATCCACGTGCGCGTTCTGCCAAAAGCACCATTTGCATGCATATCGTGTGGTTTTGCAGAAAACTGCGTCCGCGTCTACCAAAAGATGCATGTGCATGCTTAAAACGCGTTTTGGCACAAATCCATGTGCGGGTGCTAAAAAGAGCGGCATCGGCATGCTTTTCACGTCGTTTGGTAGTAATCCACCTGCGCGTTCTGCCAAAAGCACCATTTGCATGCATATCGTGTGGTTTTGCAGAAAACTGCGTCCGCGTCTACCAAAAGATGCATGTGCATGCTTAAAACGCGTTTTGGCACAAATTCATGTGCGGGTGCTAAAAAGAGCAGCATCGGCATGCTTTTCACGTCGTTTGGTAGAAATCCACGCGCGTTCTGCCAAGAGCGCCATTTGCATGCATATCGTGTGGTTTTGCAGAAAACTGCGTCCGCGTCTACCAAAAGATGCATGTGCATGCTTAAAACGCGTTTTGGCACAAATCCATGTGCGGGTGATAAAAAGAGCATCGGCATGCTTTTCACGTCGTTTGGTACAAATCCACGTGCGCGTTCTGCCAAAAGCACCATCCGCGAGCATATCGTGTGGTTTTGCAGAAAACTGCGTCCGCGTCTACCAAAAGATGCATGTGCATGCTTAAAACGCGTTTTGGCACAAATCCATGTGCGGGTGCTAAAAAGAGCAGCATCGGCATGCTTTTCACGTCGTTTCGTAGAAATCCACGTGCGCGTTCTGCCAAAAGCACCATTTGCATGCATATCGTGTGGTTTTGCAGAAAACTGCTTCCGCGTCTACCAAAAGATGCATGTGCATGCTTAAAACGCGTTTTGGCACAAATCCATGTGCGGGTGCTAAAAAGAGCAGCATCGGCATGCTTATCACGTCGTTTGGTAGAAATCAACGTGCGCGTTCTGCCAAAAGCACCATCCGCGAGCATATCGTGTGGTTTTGCAGAAAACTGCGTCCGCGTCTACCAAAAGATGCATGTGCATGCTTAAAACGCGTTTTGGCACAAATCCATGTGCGGGTGCTAAAAAGAGCAGCATCGGCATGCTTTTCACGTCGTTTCGTAGAAATCCACGTGCGCGTTCTGCCAAAAGCACCATTTGCATGCATAACGTGTGGTTTTGCAGAAAACTGCGTCCGCGTCTACCAAAAGATGCATGCTCATGCTTAAAACGCGTTTTGGCACAAATCCATGTGCGGGTGCTAAAAAGAGCAGCATCGGCATGCTTTTCACGTCGTTTGGTAGAAATCCACCTGCGCGTTCTGCCAAAAGCACCATTTGCATGCATATCGTGTGGTTTTGCAGAAAACTGCTTCCGCGTCTACCAAAAGATGCATGTGCATGCTTAAAACGCGTTTTGGCACAAATCCATGTGCGGGTGCTAAAAAGAGCAGCATCGGCATGCTTATCACGTCGTTTGGTAGAAATCCACGTGCGCGTTCTGCCAAAAGCACCATTTGCATGCATATCGTGTGGTTTTGCAGAAAACTGCGTCCGCGTCTACCAAAAGATGCATGTGCATGCTTAAAACGCGTTTTGGCGCAAATCCATGTGCGGGTGCTCAAAGGAGCAGCATCGGCATGCTTTTCACGTCGTTTGGTAGAAATCCACGTGCGCGTTCTGACAAAAGCACCATTTGCATGCATATCGTGTGGTTTTGCAGAAAACTGCGTCCGCGTCTACCAAAAGATGCATGTGCATGCTTAAAACGCATTTTTGCACAAATCCATGTGCAGGTGCTAAAAAGAGCAACATCGGCATGCTTTTCACGTCGTTTGGTAGAAATCCACGTGCGCGTTCTGCCAAAAGCACCATTTGCATGCATATGGTGTGGCTTTGCAGAAAACTGCGTCCGCGTCCACCAAAAGATGCATGTGCATGCTTAAAACGCGTTTTGGCACAAATTCATGTGCGGGTGCTAAAAAGAGCAGCATCGGCATGCTTTTCACGTCGTTTGGTAGAAATCCACGTGCGCGTTCTGCCAAAAGCACCATTTGCATGCATATCGTGTGGTTTTGCAGAAAACTGCGTCCGCGTCTACCAAAAGATGCATGTGCATGCTTAAAACGCGTTTTGGCACAAATCCATGTGCGGGTGCTAAAAAGAGCGGCATCGGCATGCTTTTCACATCGTTTGGTAGTAATCCACCTGCGCGTTCTGCCAAAAGCACCATTTGCATGCATATCGTGTGGTTTTGCAGAAAACTGCGTCCGCGTCTACCAAAAGATGCATGTGCATGCTTAAAACGCGTTTTGGCACAAATTCATGTGCGGGTGCTAAAAAGAGCAGCATCGGCATGCTTTTCACGTCGTTTGGTAGAAATCCACGCGCGTTCTGCCAAGAGCGCCATTTGCATGCATATCGTGTGGTTTTGCAGAAAACTGCGTCCGCGTCTACCAAAAGATGCATGTGCATGCTTAAAACGCGTTTTGGCACAAATCCATGTGCGGGTGCTAAAAAGAGCATCGGCATGCTTTTCACGTCGTTTGGTACAAATCCACGTGCGCGTTCTGCCAAAAGCACCATCCGCGAGCATATCGTGTGGTTTTGCAGAAAACTGCGTCCGCGTCTACCAAAAGATGCATGTGCATGCTTAAAACGCGTTTTGGCACAAATCCATGTGCGGGTGCTAAAAAGAGCAGCATCGGCATGCTTTTCACGTCGTTTCGTAGAAATCCACGTGCGCGTTCTGCCAAAAGCACCATTTGCATGCATAACGTGTGGTTTTGCAGAAAACTGCGTCCGCGTCTACCAAAAGATGCATGCTCATGCTTAAAACGCGTTTTGGCACAAATCCATGTGCGGGTGCTAAAAAGAGCAGCATCGGCATGCTTTTCACGTCGTTTGGTAGAAATCCACCTGCGCGTTCTGCCAAAAGCACCATTTGCATGCATATCGTGTGGTTTTGCAGAAAACTGCTTCCGCGTCTACCAAAAGATGCATGTGCATGCTTAAAACGCGTTTTGGCACAAATCCATGTGCGGGTGCTAAAAAGAGCAGCATCGGCATGCTTATCACGTCGTTTGGTAGAAATCCACGTGCGCGTTGTGCCAAAAGCACCATTTGCATGCACATCGTGTGGTTTTGCAGAAAACTGCGTCCGCGTCTACCAAAAGATGTATGTGCATGCTTAAAACGCGTTTTGGCACAAATCCATGTGCGGGTGCTAAAAGGAGCAGCATCGGCATGCTTTTCACGTCGTTTGGTAGAAATCCACGTGCGCGTTCTGCCAAAAGCACCATTTGCATGCATATCGTGTGGTTTTGCAGAAAACTGCGTCCGCGTCTACCAAAAGATGCATGTGCATGCTTAAAACGCGTTTTGGCACAAATCCATGTGCGGGTGCTAAAAATAGCAGCATCGGCATGCTTTTCACGTCGTTTGGTAGAAATCCACCTGCGCGTTCTACCAAAAGCACCATTTGCATGCATATCTTGTGGTTTTGCATAAAACTGCGTCCGCGTCTACCAAAAGATGCATGTGCATGCTTAAAACGCGTTTTGGCACAAATCCATGTGCGGGTGCTAAAAAGAGCAGCATCGGCATGCTTTTCACGTCGTTTGGTAGAAATCGACGTGCGCGTTCTGCAGAAAGCACCATTTGCAAAAATATCGTGTGGTTTTGCAGAAGACTGCGTCCGCGTCTACCAAAAGATGCATGTGCATGCTTAAAACGCGTTTTGGCACAAATCCATGTGCGGGTGCTAAAAAGAGCAGCATCGGCATGCTTTTCACGTCGTTTGGCAGAAATCCACGTGCGCGTTCTGCCAAAAGCACCATTCGCATGCATATCATGTGGTTTTGCAGAAAACTGCGTCCGCGTCTACCAAAAGATGCATGTGCATGCTTAAAACGCGTTTTGGCGCAAATTCATGCGCGGGTGCTAAAAAGAGCAGCATCGGCATGCTTTTCACGTCGTTTGGTAGAAATCCACGTGCGCGTTCTGCCAAAAGGACCATTTGCATGCATATCGTGTGGTTTTGCAGAAAACTGCGTCCGCGCCTACCAAAAGATGCATGTGCATGCTTAAAACGCGTTTTGGCCCAAATCCATGTGCGGGTGCTAAAAAGAGCAGCATCGGCATGCTTTTCACGTCGTTTGGTAGAAATCCACGTGCGCGTTCTGCCAAAAGCACCATTTGCATGCATATCGTGTGGTTTTGCAGAAAACCGTGTCCGCGTCTACCAAAAGATGCATGTGCATGCTTAAAACGCGTTTTGGCACAAATCCATGTGCGGGTGCTAAAAAGAGCAGCATCGGCATGCTTTTCACGTCGTTTGGTAGAAATCCACGTGCGCGTTCTGCCAAAAGCACCATTTGCATGCATATCGTGTGGTTTTGCAGAAAACTGCGTCCGCGTCTACCAAAAGATGCATGTGCATGCTTAAAACGCGTTTTGGCACAAATCCATGTGCGGGTGCTAAAAAGAGCAGCATCGGCATGCTTTTCACGTCGTTTGGTAGAAATCCACGTGCGCGTTCTGCCAAAAGCACCATTTGCATGCATATCGTGTGGTTTTGCAGAAAACTGCGTCCGCGTCTACCAAAAGATGCATGTGCATGCTTAAAACGCGTTTTGGCACAAATCCATGTGCGGGTGCTAAAAAGAGCAGCATCGGCATGCTTATCACGTCGTTTGGTAGAAATCCACGTGCGCGTTCTGCCATAAGCACCATTCGCATGCATATCGTGTGGTTTTGCAGAAAACTGCGTCCGCGTCTTCCAAAAGATGCATGTGCATGCTTAAAACGCGTTTTGGCACAAATCCATGTGCGGGTGCTAAAAAGAGCAGCATCGGCATGCTTTTCACGTCGTTTGGTAGAAATCCACGTGCGCGTTCTGCCAAAAGCACCATTTGCATGCATATCGTGTGGTTTTGCAGAAAACTGCGTCCGCGTCATCCAAAAGATGCATGTGCATGCTTAAAACGCGTTTTGGCACAAATCCATGTGCGGGTGCTAAAAAGAGCAGCATCGGCATGCTTTTCACGTCGTTTGGTAGAAATCCACGTGCGCGTTCTGCCAAAAGCACCATTTGCATGCATATCGTGTGGTTTTGCAGAAAACTGCGTCCGCGTCTACCAAAAGATGCATGTGCATGCTTAAAACGCGTTTTGGCACAAATCCATGTGCGGGTGCTAAAAAGAGCAGCATCGGCATGCTTTTCACGTCGTTTGGTAGAAATCCACGTGCGCGTTCTGCCAAAAGCACCATTTGCATGCATATCGTGTGGTTTTGCAGAAAACTGCGTCCGCGTCTACCAAAAGATGCATGTGCATGCTTAAAACGCGTTTTGGCACAAATCCATGTGCGGGTGCTAAAAAGAGCAGCATCGGCATGCTTTTCACGTCGTTTGGTAGAAATCCACGTGCGCGTTCTGCCAAAAGCACCATTCCCATGCATATCGTGTGGTTTTGCAGAAAACTGCGTCCGCGTCTACCAAAAGATGCATGTGCATGCTTAAAACGCGTTTTGGCACAAATCCATGTGCGGGTGCTAAAAAGAGCAGCATCGGCATGCTTTTCACGTCGTTTGGTACAAATCAACGTGCGCGTTCTGCCAAAAGCACCATTTGCATGCATATCGTGTGGTTTTGCAGAAAACTGCGTCCGCGTCTACCAAAAGATGCATGTGCATGCTTAAAACGCGTTTTGGCACAAATCCATGTGCGGGTGCTAAAAAGAGCAGCTTCGGCATGCTTTTCACGACGTTTGGTAGAAATCCACGTGCGCGTTCTGCCAAAAGCACCATTTGCATGCATATCGTGTGGTTTTGCAGAAAACTGCGTCCGCGTCTACCAAAAGATGCATGTGCATGCTTAAAACGCGTTTTGGCACAAATCCATGTGCGGGTGCTAAAAAGAGCAGCATCGGCATGCTTTTCACGTCGTTTGGTAGAAATCCACGTGCGCGTTCTGCCAAAAGCACCATTTGCATGCATATCGTGTGGTTTTTACAGAAAACTGCGTCCGCGTCTACCAAAAGATGCATGTGCATGCTTAAAACGCGTTTTGGCACAAATCCATGTGCGGGTGCTAAAAAGAGCAGCATCGGCATGCTTTTCACGTCCTTTGGTAGAAATCCACGTGCGCGTTCTGCCAAAAGCACCATTTGCATGCATATCGTGTGGTTTTGCAGAAAACTGCGTCCACGTCTACCAAAAGATGCATGTGCATGCTTAAAACGCGTTTTGGCACAAATCCATGTGCGGGTGCTAAAAAGAGCAGCATCGGCATGCTTTTCACGTCGTTTGGTAGAAATCCACGTGCGCGTTCTGCCAAAAGCACCATTTGCATGCATATCGTGTGGTTTTGCAGAAAACTGCGTCCACGTCTACCAAAAGATGCATGTGCATGCTTAAAACGCGTTTTGGCACGAATTCATGTGCGGGTGCTAAAAAGAGCAGCATCGGCATGCTTTTCACGTCGTTTGGTAGAAATCCACGTGCGCGTTCTGCCAAAAGGACCATTTGCATGCATATCGTGTGGTTTTGCAGAAAACTGCGTCCGCGTCTACCAAAAGATGCATGTGCATGCTTAAAACGCGTTTTGGCCCAAATCCATGTGCGGGTGCTAAAAAGAGCAGCATCGGCAAGCTTTTCAAGTCGTTTGGTAGAAATCCACGTGCGCGTTCTGCCAAAAGCACCATTTTCATGCATATCGTGTGGTTTTGCAGAAAACCGCGTCCGCGTCTACCAAAAGATGCATGTGCATGCTTAAAACGTGTTTTGGCACAAATCCATGTGCGGGTGCTAAAAAGAGCAGCATCGGCATGCTTTTCACGTCGTTTGGTAGAAATCTACGTGCGCGTTCTGCCAAAAGCACCATTTGCATGCATATCGTGTGGTTTTGCAGAAAACTGCGTCCGCGTCTACCAAAAGATGCATGTGCATGCTTAAAACGCGTTTTGGCAGAAATCCATGTGCGGGTGCTAAAAAGAGCAGCATCGGCATGCTTTGCACGTCGTTTGGTAGAAATCCACGTGCGCGTTCTGCCAAAAGCACCATTTGCATGCATATCGTGTGGTTTTGCAGAAAACTGCGTCCGCGTCTACCAAAAGATGCATGTGCATGCTTAAAACGCGTTTTGGCACCAATCCATGTGCGGGTGCTAAAAAGAGCAGCATCGGCATGCTTTTCACGTCGTTTGGTAGAAATCCACGTGCGCGTTCTGCCAAAAGCACCATTTGCATGCATATCGTGCGGTTTTGCAGAAAACTGCGTCCGCGTCTACCAAAAGATGCATGTGCATGCTTAAAACGCGTGTTGACACAAATCCATGTGCGGGTGCTAAAAAGAGCAGCATCGGCAAGCTTTTCAGGTCGTTTGGTAGAAATACACGTGCGCGTTCTGCCAAAAGCACCCTTTGCATGCATATCGTGTGGTTTTGCAGAAAACTGCGTCCACGTCTACCTAAAGATGCATGTGCATGCTTAAAAGGCGTTTTGGCACAAATCCATGTGCGGATGCTAAAAAGAGCAGCATCGGCATGCTTTTCACGTCGTTTGGTAGAAATCCACGTGCGCGTTCTGCCAAAAGCACCATTTGCATGCATATCGTGTTGTTTTGCAGAAAACTGCGTCCACGTCTACCAAAAGATGCATGTGCATGCTTAAAACGCTTTTTGGCACAAATCCATGTGCGGTTGCTAAAAAGAGCAGCATCGGCATGCTTTTCACGTCGCTTGGTAGAAATCCACGTGCGCGTTCTGCCAAAAGCACCATTTGCATGCATATCGTGAGGTTTTGCAGAAAACTGCGTCCGCGTCTACCAAAAGATGCATGTGCATGCTTAAAACGCGTTTTGGCACCAATCCATGTGCGGGTGCTAAAAAGAGCAGCATCGGCATGCTTTTCACGTCGTTTGGTAGAAATCCACGTGCGCGTTCTGCCAAAAGCACCATTTGCATGCATATCGTGTGGTTTTGCAGAAAACTGCGTCCGCGTCTACCAAAAGATGCATGTGCATGCTTAAAACGCGTTTTGGCACAAATCCATGTGCGGGTGCTAAAAAGAGCAGCATCGGCATGCTTTTCACGTCGTTTGGTAGAAATCCACGTGCGCGTTCTGCCAAAAGCACCATTTGCATGCATATCGTGTGGTTTTGCAGAAAACTGCGTCCGCGTCTACCAAAGATGCATGTGCATGCTTAAAACGCGTTTTGGCACAAATCCATGTGCGGGTGCTAAAAAGAGCAGCATCGGCATGCTTTTCACGTCGTTTGGTAGAAATCCACGTGCGCGTTCTGCCAAAAGCACCATTTGCATGCATATCGTGTGGTTTTGCAGAAAACTGCGTCCGCGTCTACCAAAAGATGCATGTGCATGCTTAAAACGCGTTTGGCACAAATCCATGTGCGGGTGCTAAAAAGAGCAGCATCGGCATGCTTATCACGTCGTTTGGTAGAAATCCACGTGCGCGTTCTGCCTTAAGCACCATTCGCATGCATATCGTGTGGTTTTGCAGAAAACTGCGTCCGCGTCTTCCAAAAGATGCATGTGCATGCTTAAAACGCGTTTTGGCACAAATCCATGTGCGGGTGCTAAAAAGAGCAGCATCGGCATGCTTTTCACGTCGTTTGGTAGAAATCCACGTGCGCGTTCTGCCAAAAGCACCATTCCCATGCATATCGTGTGGTTTTGCAGAAAACTGCGTCCGCGTCTACCAAAAGATGCATGTGCATGCTTAAAACGCGTTTTGGCACAAATCCATGTGCGGGTGCTAAAAAGAGCAGCATCGGCATGCTTTTCACGTCGTTTGGTACAAATCAACGTGCGCGTTCTGCCAAAAGCACCATTTGCATGCATATCGTGTGGTTTTGCAGAAAACTGCGTCCGCGTCTACCAAAAGATGCATGTGCATGCTTAAAACGCGTTTTGGCACAAATCCATGTGCGGGTGCTAAAAGAGCAGCTTCGGCATGCTTTTCACGACGTTTGGTAGAAATCCACGTGCGCGTTCTGCCAAAAGCACCATTTGCATGCATATCGTGTGGTTTTGCAGAAAACTGCGTCCGCGTCTACCAAAAGATGCATGTGCATGCTTAAAACGCGTTTTGGCACAAATCCATGTGCGGGTGCTAAAAAGAGCAGCATCGGCATGCTTTTCACGTCGTTTGGTAGAAATCCACGTGCGCGTTCTGCCAAAAGCACCATTTGCATGCATATCGTGTGGTTTTTACAGAAAACTGCGTCCGCGTCTACCAAAAGATGCATGTGCATGCTTAAAACGCGTTTTGGCACAAATCCATGTGTGGGTGCTAAAAAGAGCAGCATCGGCATGCTTTTCACGTCCTTTGGTAGAAATCCACGTGCGCGTTCTGCCAAAAGCACCATTTGCATGCATATCGTGTGGTTTTGCAGAAAACTGCGTCCACGTCTACCAAAAGATGCATGTGCATGCTTAAAACGCGTTTTGGCACAAATCCATGTGCGGGTGCTAAAAAGAGCAGCATCGGCATGCTTTTCACGTCGTTTGGTAGAAATCCACGTGCGCGTTCTGCCAAAAGCACCATTTGCATGCATATCGTGTGGTTTTGCAGAAAACTGCGTCCACGTCTACCAAAAGATGCATGTGCATGCTTAAAACGCGTTTTGGCACAAATTCATGTGCGGGTGCTAAAAAGAGCAGCATCGGCATGCTTTTCACGTCGTTTGGTAGAAATCCACGTGCGCGTTCTGCCAAAAGCACCATTTGCATGCATATCGTGTGGTTTTGCAGAAAACTGCGTCCGCGTCTACCAAAAGATGCATGTGCATGCTTAAACGCGTTTTGGCCCAAATCCATGTGCGGTGCTAAAAGAGCAGCATCGGCAAGCTTTTCAAGTCGTTTGTAGAAATCCACGTGCGCGTTCTGCCAAAAGCACCATTTTCATGCATATCGTGTGGTTTTGCAGAAAACCGCGTCCGCGTCTACCAAAAGATGCATGTGCATGCTTAAAACGTGTTTTGGCACAAATCCATGTGCGGGTGCTAAAAAGAGCAGCATCGGCATGCTTTTCACGTCGTTTGGTAGAAATCTACGTGCGCGTTCTGCCAAAAGCACCATTTGCATGCATATCGTGTGGTTTTGCAGAAAACTGCGTCCGCGTCTACCAAAAGATGCATGTGCATGCTTAAAACGCGTTTTGGCACAAATCCATGTGCGGGTGCTAAAAAGAGCAGCATCGGCATGCTTTTCACGTCGTTTGGTAGAAATCCACGTGCGCGTTCTGCCAAAAGCACCATTTGCATGCATATCGTGTGGTTTGCAGAAAACTGCGTCCGCGTCTACCAAAAGATGCATGTGCATGCTTAAAACGCGTTTTGGCACCAATCCATGTGCGGGTGCTAAAAAGAGCAGCATCGGCATGCTTTTCACGTCGTTTGGTAGAAATCCACGTGCGCGTTCTGCCAAAAGCACCATTTGCATGCATATCGTGTGGTTTTGCAGAAAACTGCGTCCGCGTCTACCAAAAGATGCATGTGCATGCTTAAAACGCGTGTTGACACAAATCCATGTGCGGGTGCTAAAAAGAGCAGCATCGGCAAGCTTTTCAGGTCGTTTGGTAGAAATACACGTGCGCGTTCTGCCAAAAGCACCCTTTGCATGCATATCGTGTGGTTTTGCAGAAAACTGCGTCCACGTCTACCTAAAGATGCATGTGCATGCTTAAAACGCGTTTTGGCACAAATCCATGTGCGGATGCTAAAAAGAGCAGCATCGGCATGCTTTTCACGTCGTTTGGTAGAAATCCACGTGCGCGTTCTGCCAAAAGCACCATTTGCATGCATATCGTGTGGTTTTGCAGAAAACTGCGTCCGCGTCTACCAAAAGATGCATGTGCATGCTTAAAACGCGTTTTGGCACCAATCCATGTGCGGGTGCTAAAAAGAGCAGCATCGGCATGCTTTTCACGTCGTTTGGTAGAAATCCACGTGCGCGTTCTGCCAAAAGCACCATTTGCATGCATATCTTGTGGTTTTGCAGAAAACTGCGTCCGCGTCTACCAAAAGATGCATGTGCATGCTTAAAACGCGTTTTGGCACAAATCCATGTGCGGGTGCTAAAAACAGCAGCATCGGCATGCTTTTCACGACGTTTGGTAGAAATCCACGTGCGCGTTCTGCCAAAAGCACCATTTGCATGCATATCGTGTGGTTTTGCAGAAAACTACGTCCGCGTCTACCAAAAGATGCATGTGCACGCTTAAACGCGTTTTGGCACAAATCCATGTGCGGGTGCTAAAAAGAGCAGCATCGGCATGCTTTTCACGTCATTTGGTAGAAATCCACGTGCGCGTTCTGCCAAAAGCACCATTTGCATGCATATCGTGTGGTTTTGCAGAAAACTGCGTCCGCGTCTATCAAATCTTGCATGTGCATGCTTAAAACGCGTTTTGGCACAAATCCATGTGCAGGTGCTAAAAAAAGCAGCATCGGCATGCTTTTCACGTCGTTTGGTAGAAATCCACGTGCGCGTTCTGCCAAAAGCACCATTCCCATGCATATCGTGTAGTTTTGCAGAAAACTGCGTCCGCGTCTACCAAAAGATGCATGTGCATGCTTAAAACGCGTTTTGGCCCAAATCCATGTGCGGGTGCTAAAAAGAGCAGCATCGGCATGCTTTTCACGTCGTTTGGTAGAAATCCACGTGCGCGTTCTGCCAAAAGCACCATTTGCATGCATATCATGTGGTTTTGCAGAAAACCGTGTCCGCGTCTACCAAAGATGCATGTGCATGCTTAAAACGCGTTTTGGCACAAATCCATGTGCGGGTGCTAAAAAGAGCAGCATCGGCATGCTTTTCACGTCGTTTGGTAGAAATCCACGTGCGCGTTCTTCCATAAGCACCATTCCCATGCATATCGTGTGGTTTTGCAGAAAACTGCGTCCGCGTCTACCAAAAGATGCATGTGCATGCTTAAAACGCGTTTTGGCACAAATCCATGTGCGGGTGCTAAAAAGAGCAGCATCGGCATGCTTTTCACGTCGTTTGGTACAAATCCACGTGCGCGTTCTGCAAAAGCACCATTTGCATGCATATCGTGTGGTTTTGCAGAAAACTGCGTCCGCGTCTACCAAAGATGCATGTGCATGCTTAAAACGCGTTTTGGCACAAATCCATGTGCGGGTGCTAAAAAGAGCAGCATCGGCATGCTTTTCACGTCGTTTGGTAGAAATCCACGTGCGCGTTCTGCCAAAAGCACCATTTGCATGCATATCGTGTGGTTTTGCAGAAAACTGCGTCCGCGTCTACCAAAAGATGCATGTGCATGCTTAAAACGCGTTTTGGCACAAATCCATGTGCGGGTGCTAAAAAGAGCAGCATCGGCATGCTTTTCACGTCGCTTGTAGAAATCCACGTGCGCGTTCTGCCAAAAGCACCATTTGCATGCATATCGTGTGGTTTTGCAGAAAACTGCGTCCGCGTCTACCAAAAGATGCATGTGCATGCTTAAAACGCGTTTTGGCACCAATCCATGTGCGGGTGCTAAAAAGAGCAGCATCGGCATGCTTTTCACGTCGTTTGCTAGAAATCCACGTGCGCGTTCTGCCAAAAGCACCATTTGCATGCATATCGTGTGGTTTTGCAGAAAACTGCGTCCGCGTCTACCAAAAGATGCATGTGCATGCTTAAAACGCGTTTTGGCACAAATCCATGTGCGGGTGCTAAAAAGAGCAGCATCGGCATGCTTTTCACGTCGTTTGGTAGAAATCCACGTGCGCGTTCTGCCAAAAGCACCATTTGCATGCATATCGTGTGGTTTTGCAGAAAAACTGCGTCGCGTCTACCAAAAGATGCATGTGCATGCCTAAAACGCGTTTTGGCACAAATCCATGTGCGGGTGCTAAAAAGAGCAGCATCGGCATGCTTTTCACGTCGTTTGTAGAAATCCACGTGCGCGTTCTGCCAAAAGCACCATTCCCATGCATATCGTGTGGTTTTGCAGAAAACTGCGTCCGCGTCTTCCAAAAGATGCATGTGCATGCTTAAAACGCGTTTTGACACAAATCCATGTGCGGGTGCTAAAAAAGAGCAGCATCGCATGCTTTTCACGTCGTTTGGTAGAAATCCACGTGCGCGTTCTGCCAAAAGCACCATTTGCATGCATATCGTGTGTTTTGCAGAAAACTACGTCCGCGTCTACCAAAAAGATGCATGTGCACGCTTAAAACGCGTTTTGGCACAAATCCATGTGCGGGTGCTAAAAAGAGCAGCATCGGCATGCTTTTCACGTCATTTGGTAGAAATCCACGTGCGCGTTCTGCCAAAAGCACCATTTGCATGCATATCGTGTGGTTTTGCAGAAACTGCGTCCGCGTCTATCAAATCTTGCATGTGCATGCTTAAAACGCGTTTTGGCACAAATCCATGTGCAGGTGCTAAAAAAGAGCAGCATCGGCATGCTTTTCACGTCGTTTGGTAGAAATCCACGTGCGCGTTCTGCCAAAAGCACCATTCCATGCATATCGTGTAGTTTTGCAGAAAACTGCGTCCGCGTCTACCAAAAGATGCATGTGCATGCTTAAAACGCGTTTTGGCCCAAATCCATGTGCGGGTGCTAAAAAGAGCAGCATCGGCATGCTTTTCACGTCGTTTGGTAGAAATCCACGTGCGCGTTCTGCCAAAAGCACCATTTGCATGCATATCATGTGGTTTGCAGAAAAACCGTGTCCGCGTCTACCAAAAGATGCATGTGCATGCTTAAAACGCGTTTTGGCACAAATCCATGTGCGGGTGCTAAAAAGAGCAGCATCGGCATGCTTTTCACGTCGTTGGTAGAAATCCACGTGCGCGTTCTGCATAAGCACCATTCCCATGCATATCGTGTGGTTTTGCAGAAAACTGCGTCCGCGTCTACCAAAAGATGCATGTGCATGCTTAAAACGCGTTTTGGCACAATCCATGTGCGGGTGCTAAAAAGAGCAGCATCGGCATGCTTTTCACGTCGTTTGGTACAAATCCACGTGCGCGTTCTGCCAAAAGCACCATTTGCATGCATATCGTGTGGTTTTGCAGAAGAACTGCGTCCGCGTCTACCAAAAGATGCATGTGCATGCTTAAAACGCGTTTTGGCACAAATCCATGTGCGGGTGCTAAAAAGAGCAGCATCGGCATGCTTTTCACGTCGTTGGTAGAAATCCACGTGCGCGTTCTGCCAAAAGCACCATTTGCATGCATATCGTGTGGTTTTGCAGAAGACTGCGTCCGCGTCTACCAAAGATGCATGTGCATGCTTAAAACGCGTTTTGGCACAAATCCATGTGCGGGTGCTAAAAAAGAGCAGCATCGGCATGCTTTTCACGTCGTTTGGTAGAAATCCCACGTGCGCGTTCTGCCAAGCACCATTTGCATGCATATCGTGTGGTTTTGCAGAAAACTGCGTCCGCGTCTACCAAAAGATGCATGTGCATGCTTAAAACGCGTTTTGGCACAAATCCATGTGCGGGTGCTAAAAAGAGCAGCATCGGCATGCTTTTCACGTCGTTTGGTAGAAATCCACGTGCGCGTTCTGCCAAAAGCACCATTTGCATGCATATCGTGTGGTTTTGCAGAAAACTGCGTCCGCGTCTACCAAAAGATGCATGTGCATGCTTAAAACGCGTTTTGGCACAAATCCATGTGCGGGTGCTAAAAAGAGCAGCATCGGCATGCTTTTCACGTCGTTTGGTAGAAATCCACGTGCGCGTTCTGCCAAAAGCACCATTTGCATGCATATCGTGTGGTTTTGCAGAAAACTGCGTCCGCGTCTACCAAAAGATGCATGTGCATGCTTAAAACGCGTTTTGGCACAAATCCATGTGCGGGTGCTAAAAAGAGCAGCATCGGCATGCTTTTCACGTCGTTTGGTAGAAATCCACGTGCGCGTTCTGCCAAAAGCACCATTTGCATGCATATCGTGTGGTTTTGCAGAAAACTGCGTCCGCGTCTACCAAAAGATGCATGTGCATGCTTAAAACGCGTTTTGGCACAAATCCATGTGCGGGTGCTAAAAAGAGCAGCATCGGCATGCTTTTCACGTCGTTTGGTAGAAATCCACGTGCGCGTTCTGCCAAAAGCACCATTTGCATGCATATCGTGTGGTTTTGCAGAAAACTGCGTCCGCGTCTACCAAAAGATGCATGTGCATGCTTAAAACGCGTTTTGGCACAAATCCATGTGCGGGTGCTAAAAAGAGCAGCATCGGCATGCTTTTCACGTCGTTTGGTAGAAATCCACGTGCGCGTTCTGCCAAAAGCACCATTTGCATGCATATCGTGTGGTTTTGCAGAAAACTGCGTCCGCGTCTACCAAAAGATGCATGTGCATGCTTAAAACGCGTTTTGGCACAAATCCATGTGCGGGTGCTAAAAAGAGCAGCATCGGCATGCTTTTCACGTCGTTTGGTAGAAATCCACGTGCGCGTTCTGCCAAAAGCACCATTTGCATGCATATCGTGTGGTTTTGCAGAAAACTGCGTCCGCGTCTACCAAAAGATGCATGTGCATGCTTAAAACGCGTTTTGGCACAAATCCATGTGCGGGTGCTAAAAAGAGCAGCATCGGCATGCTTTTCACGTCGTTTGGTAGAAATCCACGTGCGCGTTCTGCCAAAAGCACCATTTGCATGCATATCGTGTGGTTTTGCAGAAAACTGCGTCCGCGTCTACCAAAAGATGCATGTGCATGCTTAAAACGCGTTTTGGCACAAATCCATGTGCGGGTGCTAAAAAGAGCAGCATCGGCATGCTTTTCACGTCGTTTGGTAGAAATCCACGTGCGCGTTCTGCCAAAAGCACCATTTGCATGCATATCGTGTGGTTTTGCAGAAAACTGCGTCCGCGTCTACCAAAAGATGCATGTGCATGCTTAAAACGCGTTTTGGCACAAATCCATGTGCGGGTGCTAAAAAGAGCAGCATCGGCATGCTTTTCACGTCGTTTGGTAGAAATCCACGTGCGCGTTCTGCCAAAAGCACCATTTGCATGCATATCGTGTGGTTTTGCAGAAAACTGCGTCCGCGTCTACCAAAAGATGCATGTGCATGCTTAAAACGCGTTTTGGCAAAAATCCATGTGCGGGTGCTAAAAAGAGCAGCATCGGCATGCTTTTCACGTCGTTTGGTAGAAATCCTACGTGCGCGTTCTGCCAAAAGCACCATTTGCATGCATATCGTGTGGTTTTGCAGAAAACTGCGTCCGCGTCTACCAAAAGATGCATGTGCATGCTTAAAACGCGTTTTGGCACAAATCCATGTGCGGGTGCTAAAAAGAGCAGCATCGGCATGCTTTTCACGTCGTTTGGTAGAAATCCACGTGCGCGTTCTGCCAAAAGCACCATTTGCATGCATATCGTGTGGTTTTGCAGAAAACTGCGTCCGCGTCTACCAAAAGATGCATGTGCATGCTTAAAACGCGTTTTGGCACAAATCCATGTGCGGGTGCTAAAAAGAGCAGCATCGGCATGCTTTTCACGTCGTTTGGTAGAAATCCACGTGCGCGTTCTGCCAAAAGCACCATTTGCATGCATATCGTGTGGTTTTGCAGAAAACTGCGTCCGCGTCTACCAAAAGATGCATGTGCATGCTTAAAACGCGTTTTGGCACAAATCCATGTGCGGGTGCTAAAAAGAGCAGCATCGGCATGCTTTTCACGTCGTTTGGTAGAAATCCACGTGCGCGTTCTGCCAAAAGCACCATTTGCATGCATATCGTGTGGTTTTGCAGAAAACTGCGTCCGCGTCTACCAAAAGATGCATGTGCATGCTTAAAACGCGTTTTGGCACAAATCCATGTGCGGGTGCTAAAAAGAGCAGCATCGGCATGCTTTTCACGTCGTTTGGTAGAAATCCACGTGCGCGTTCTGCCAAAAGCACCATTTGCATGCATATCGTGTCGTTTTGCAGAAAACTGCGTCCGCGTCTACCAAAAGATGCATGTGCATGCTTAAAACGCGTTTTGGCACAAATCCATGTGCGGGTGCTAAAAAGAGCAGCATCGGCATGCTTTTCACGTCTTGGTAGAAATCCACGTGCGCGTTCGGCCAAAAGCACCATTTGCATGCATATCGTGTGGTTTTGCAGAAAACTGCGTCCGCGTCTACCAAAAGATGCATGTGCATGCTTAAAACGCGTTTTGGCACAAATCCATGTGCGCGTGCTAAAAAGAGCAGCATCGGCATGCTTTTCACGTCGTTTGGTAGAAATCCACGTGCGCGTTCTGCCAAAAGCACCATTTGCATGCATATCGTGTGGTTTTGAAGAAAACTGCGTCCGCGTCTACCAAAATATGCATGTGCATGCTTAAAACGCGTTTTGGCACAAATCCATGTGCGGGTGCTAACAAGAGCAGCATCGGCATGCTTTTCACGTCGTTTGGTAGAAATACAGGTGCGCGTTCTGCCAAAAGCACCGTTTGCATGCATATCGTGTGGTTTTGCAGAAAACTGCGTCCGCGTCTACCAAAAGATGCCTGTGCATGCTTAAAACGCCTTTTGTCAAAAATCCATGTGCGGGTGCTAAAAAGAGCAGCATCGGCATGCTTTTCATGTCGTTTGGTAGAAATCCACGTGCGCGTTCTGCCAAAAGCACCATTTGCATGCATATCGTGTGGTTTTGCAGAAAACTGCGTCCGCGTCTACCAAAAGATGCATGTGCATGCTTAAAACGCGTTTTGGCACAAATCCATGTGCGGGTGCTAAAAAGAGCAGCATCGGCATGCTTTTCACGTCGTTTGGTAGAAATCCACGTGCGCGTTCTGCCAAAAGCACCATTTGCATGCATATCGTGTGGTTTTGCAGAAAACTGCGTCCGCGTCTACCAAAAGATGCATGTGCATGCTTAAAACGCGTTTTGGCACAAATCCATGTGCGGGTGCTAACAAGAGCAGCATCGGCATGCTTTTCACGTCGTTTGGTAGAAATACACGTGCGCGTTCTGCCAAAAGCACCATTTGCATGCATATCGTGTGGTTTTGCAGAAAACTGCGTCCGCGTCTACCAAAAGATGCATGTGCATGCTTAAAACGCGTTTTGGCACAAATCCATGTGCGGGTGCTAAAAAGAGCAGCATCGGCATGCTTTTCACGTCGTTTGGTAGAAATCCACGTGCGCGTTCTGCCAAAAGCACCATTTGCATGCATATCGTGTGGTTTTGCAGAAAACTGCGTCCGCGTCTACCAAAAGATGCATGTGCATGCTTAAAACGCGTTTTGGCACAAATCCATGTGCGGGTGCTAAAAAGAGCAGCATCGGCATGCTTTTCACGTCGTTTGGTAGAAATCCACGTGCGCGTTCTGCCAAAAGCACCATTTGCATGCATATCGTGTGGTTTTGCAGAAAACTGCGTCCGCGTCTACCAAAAGATGCTGTGCATGCTTAAAACGCGTTTTGGCACAAATCCATGTGCGGGTGCTAAAAAGAGCAGCATCGGCATGCTTTTCACGTCGTTTGGTAGAAATCCACGTGCGCGTTCTGCCAAAAGCACCATTTGCATGCATATCGTGTGGTTTTTCATAAAACTGCGTCCGCGTCTACCAAAAGATGCATGTGCATGCTTAAAACGCGTTTTGGCACAAATCCATGTGCGGGTGCTAAAAAGAGCAGCATCGGCATGCTTTTCACGTCGTTTGGTAGAAATCCACGTGCGCGTTCTGAAAAAAGCACCATTTGCATGCATATCGTGTGGTTTTGCAGAAAACTGCGTCCGCGTCTACCAAAAGATGCATGTGCATGCTTAAAACGCGTTTTGGCACAAATCCATGTGCGGGTGCTAAAAAGAGCAGCATCGGCATGCTTTTCACGTCGCTTGGTATAAATCCACGTGCGCGTTCTGCCAAAAGCACCATTTGCATGCATATCGTGTCGTTTTGCAGAAAACTGCGTCCGCGTCTACCAAAAGATGCATGTGCATGCTTAAAACGCGTTTTGGCACAAATCCATGTGCGGGTGCTAAAAAGAGCAGCATCGGCATGCTTTTCACGTCGTTTGGTAGAAATCCACGTGCGCGTTCTGCCAAAAGCACCATTTGCATGCATATCGTGTGGTTTTGAAGAAAACTGCGTCCGCGTCTACCAAAATATGCATGTGCATGCTTAAAACGCGTTTTGGCACAAATCCATGTGCGGGTGCTAACAAGAGCAGCATCGGCATGCTTTTCACGTCGTTTGGTAGAAATACAGGTGCGCGTTCTGCCAAAAGCACCATTTGCATGCATATCGTGTGGTTTTGCAGAAAACTGCGTCCGCGTCTACCAAAAGATGCCTGTGCATGCTTAAAACGCCTTTTGTCAAAAATCCATGTGCGGGTGCTAAAAAGAGCAGCATCGGCATGCTTTTCATGTCGTTTGGTAGAAATCCACGTGCGCGTTCTGCCAAAAGCACCATTTGCATGCATATAGTGTGGTTTTGCAGAAAACTGCGTCCGCGTCTACCAAAAGATGCATGTGAATGCTTAAAACGCGTTTTGGCACAAATCCATGTGCGGGTGCTAAAAAGAGCAGCATCGGCATGCTTTTCACGTCGTTTGGTAGAAATCCACGTGCGCGTTCTGCCAAAAGCACCATTTGCATGCATATCGTGTGGTTTTGAAGAAAACTGCGTCCGCGTCTACCAAAATATGCATGTGCATGCTTAAAACGCGTTTTGGCACAAATCCATGTGCGGGTGCTAACAAGAGCAGCATCGGCATGCTTTTCACGTCGTTTGGTAGAAATACAGGTGCGCGTTCTGCCAAAAGCACCGTTTGCATGCATATCGTGTGGTTTTGCAGAAAACTGCGTCCGCGTCTACCAAAAGATGCATGTGCATGCTTAAAACGCGTTTTGGCACAAATCCATGTGCGGGTGCTAAAAAGAGCAGCATCGGCATGCTTTTCACGTCGTTTGGTAGAAATCCACGTGCGCGTTCGGCCAAAAGCACCATTTGCATGCATATCGTGTGGTTTTGCAGAAAACTGCGTCCGCGTCTACCAAAAGATGCATGTGCATGCTTAAAACGCGTTTTGGCACAAATCCATGTGCGGGTGCTAAAAATAGCAGCATCGGCATGCTTTTCACGTCGTTTGGTAGAAATCCACGTGCGCGTTCTGCCAAAAGCACCATTTGCATGCATATCGTGTGGTTTTGAAGAAAACTGCGTCCGCGTCTACCAAAATATGCATGTGCATGCTTAAAACGCGTTTTGGCACAAATCCATGTGCGGGTGCTAACAAGAGCAGCATCGGCATGCTTTTCACGTCGTTTGGTAGAAATACAGGTGCGCGTTCTGCCAAAAGCACCGTTTGCATGCATATCGTGTGGTTTTGCAGAAAACTGCATCCGGGTCTACCAAAAGATGCCTGTGCATGCTTAAATCGCCTTTTGTCAAAAATCCATGTGCGGGTGCTAAAAAGAGCAGCATCGGCATGCTTTTCATGTCGTTTGGTAGAAATCCACGTGCGCGTTCTGCCAAAAGCACCATTTGCATGCATATCGTGTGGTTTTGCAGAAAACTGCGTCCGCGTCTACCAAAAGATGCATGTGCATGCTTAAAACGCGTTTTGGCACAAATCCATGTGCGGGTGCTAAAAAGAGCAGCATCGGCATGCTTCTCACGTCGTTTGGTAGAAATCCACGTGCGCGTTCTGCCAAAAGCACCATTTGCATGCATATCGTGTGGTTTTGCAGAAAACTGCGTCCGCGTCTACCAAAAGATGCATGTGCATGCTTAAAACGCGTTTTGGCACAAATCCATGTGCGGGTGCTAAAAAGAGCAGCATCGGCATGCTTTTCACGTCGTTTGGTAGAAATCCACGTGCGCGTTCTGCCAAAAGCACCATTTGCATGCATATCGTGTGGTTTTGCACAAAACTGCGTCCGCGTCTACCAAAAGATGCATGTGCATGCTTAAAACACGTTTTGCCACAAATCCATGTGCGGGTGCTAAAAAGAGCAGCATCGGCATGCTTTTCACGTCGTTTGGTAGAAATCCACGTGCGCGTTCTGCCAAAAGCACCATTTGCATGCATATCGTGTGGTTTTGCAGAAAACTGCGTCCGCGTCTACCAAAAGATGCATGTTCATGCTTAAACCGCGTTTTGGCACAAATCCATGTGCGGGTGCTAAAAGAGCAGCATCGGCATGTTTTTCACGTCGTTTGGTAGAAATCCACGTGCGCGTTCTGCCAGAAGCACCATTTGCATGCATATCGTGTGGTTTTGCAGAAAACTGCGTCGCGTCTACCAAAAGATGCATGTGCATGCTTAAAACGCGTTTTGGCACAAATCCATGTGTGGGTGCTAAAAGAGCAGCATCGGCACCATTTGCATGCATATCGTGTGGTTTTGCAGAAACTGCGTCCGCGTCTACCAAAAGATGCGTGTGCATGCTTAACACGCGTTTTGGCACAAATCCATGTGCGGGTGCTAAAAAGAGCAGCATCGGCATGCTTTTCACGTCGTTTGGAAGAAATGCACGTACGCGTTCTGCCAAAAGCACCATTTGCATGCATATCGTGTGGTTTTGCAGAAAACTGCGTCCGCGTCTACCAAAAGATGCATGTGCATGCTTAAAACGCGTTTTAGCACAAATCCATGTGCGGGTGCTAAAAAGAGCAGCATCGGCATGCTTTTCACGTCTTTGGTAGAAATCCACAATCCACGTGCGCGTTCTGCCAAAAGCCACCATTTGCATGCATATCGTGTGGTTTTGCAGAAAACTGCGTCCGCGTCTACCAAAAGATGCATGTGCATGCTTAAAACGCGTTTTGGCACAAATCCATGTGCGGGTGCTAAAAAGAGCAGCATCGGCATGCTTTTCACGTCGTTTTTTAGAAATCCACGTGCGCGTTCTGCCAAAAGCACCATTTGCATGCATATCGTGTGGTTTGCAGAAAACTGCGTCCGCGTCTACCAAAAGATGCGTGTGCATGCTTAACACGCGTTTTGGCACAAATCCATGTGCGGGTGCTAAAAAGAGCAGCATCGACATGCTTTTCACGTCGTTTGGTAGAAATCCACGTGCGCGTTCTGCCAAAAGCACCATTTGCATGCATATCGTGTGGTTTTGCAGAAAACTGCGTCCGCGTCTATCAAAAGATGCATGTGCATGCTTAAAACGCGTTTTGGCACAAATCCATGTGCGGGTGCTAAAAAGAGCAGCATCGGCATGCTTTTCACGTCGTTTGGTAGAAATCTACGTGCGCGTTCTGCCAAAAGCACCATTTGCATGCATATCGTGTGGTTTTGCAGAAAACTGCGTCCGCGTCTACCAAAGATGCATGTGCATGCTTAAAACGCGTTTTGGCACAAATCCATGTGCGGGTGCTAAAAAGAGCAGCATCGGCATGCTTTTCACGTCGTTTGGAAGAAATGCACGTACGCGTTCTGCCAAAAGCACCATTTGCATGCATATCGTGTGGTTTTGCAGAAAACTGCGTCCGCGTCTACCAAAAGACGCATGTGCATGCTTAAAACGCGTTTTGGCACAAATCCATGTGCGGGTGCTAAAAAGAGCAGCATCGGCATGCTTTTCACGTCGTTTGGCAGAAATTCACGTGCGCGTTCTGCCAAAAGCACCATTTGCATGCATATCGTGTGGTTTTGCAGAAAACTGCGTCCGCGTCTACCAAAAGATGCATGTGCATGCTTAAAACGCGTTTTGGCACAAATCCATGTGCGGGTGCTAAAAAGAGCAGCATCGGCATGCTTTTCACGTCGTTTGGTAGAAATCCACGTGCGCGTTCTGCCAGAAGCACCATTTGCATGCATATCGTGTGGTTTTGCAGAAAACTGCGTCCGCGTCTACCAAAAGATGCATGTGCATGCTTAAAACGCGTTTTGGCACAAATCCATGTGCGGGTGCTAAAAAGAGCAGCATCGGCATGCTTTTCACGTCGTTTGGTAGAAATCCACGTGCGCGTTCTGCCAAAAGCACCATTTGCATGCATAAGGTGTGGTTTTGCAGAAAACTGCGTCCGCGTCTACCAAAAGATGCTGTGCATGCTTAAAACGCGTTTTGGCACAAATCCATGTGCGGGTGCTAAAAAGAGCAGCATCGGCATGCTTTTCACGTCGTTTGGTAGAAATCCACGTGCGCGTTCTGCCAAAAGCACCATTTGCATGCATATCGTGTGGTTTTTCATAAAACTGCGTCCGCGTCTACCAAAAGATGCATGTGCATGCTTAAAACGCGTTTTGGCACAAATCCATGTGCGGGTGCTAAAAAGAGCAGCATCGGCATGCTTTTCACGTCGTTTGGTAGAAATCCACGTGCGCGTTCTGAAAAAAGCACCATTTGCATGCATATCGTGTGGTTTTGCAGAAAACTGCGTCCGCGTCTACCAAAAGATGCATGTGCATGCTTAAAACGCGTTTTGGCACAAATCCATGTGCGGGTGCTAAAAAGAGCAGCATCGGCATGCTTTTCACGTCGCTTGGTATAAATCCACGTGCGCGTTCTGCCAAAAGCACCATTTGCATGCATATCGTGTCGTTTTGCAGAAAACTGCGTCCGCGTCTACCAAAAGATGCATGTGCATGCTTAAAACGCGTTTTGGCACAAATCCATGTGCGGGTGCTAAAAAGAGCAGCATCGGCATGCTTTTCACGTCGTTTGGTAGAAATCCACGTGCGCGTTCTGCCAAAAGCACCATTTGCATGCATATCGTGTGGTTTTGAAGAAAACTGCGTCCGCGTCTACCAAAATATGCATGTGCATGCTTAAAACGCGTTTTGGCACAAATCCATGTGCGGGTGCTAACAAGAGCAGCATCGGCATGCTTTTCACGTCGTTTGGTAGAAATACAGGTGCGCGTTCTGCCAAAAGCACCATTTGCATGCATATCGTGTGGTTTTGCAGAAAACTGCGTCCGCGTCTACCAAAAGATGCCTGTGCATGCTTAAAACGCCTTTTGTCAAAAATCCATGTGCGGGTGCTAAAAAGAGCAGCATCGGCATGCTTTTCATGTCGTTTGGTAGAAATCCACGTGCGCGTTCTGCCAAAAGCACCATTTGCATGCATATAGTGTGGTTTTGCAGAAAACTGCGTCCGCGTCTACCAAAAGATGCATGTGAATGCTTAAAACGCGTTTTGGCACAAATCCATGTGCGGGTGCTAAAAAGAGCAGCATCGGCATGCTTTTCACGTCGTTTGGTAGAAATCCACGTGCGCGTTCTGCCAAAAGCACCATTTGCATGCATATCGTGTGGTTTTGAAGAAAACTGCGTCCGCGTCTACCAAAATATGCATGTGCATGCTTAAAACGCGTTTTGGCACAAATCCATGTGCGGGTGCTAACAAGAGCAGCATCGGCATGCTTTTCACGTCGTTTGGTAGAAATACAGGTGCGCGTTCTGCCAAAAGCACCGTTTGCATGCATATCGTGTGGTTTTGCAGAAAACTGCGTCCGCGTCTACCAAAAGATGCATGTGCATGCTTAAAACGCGTTTTGGCACAAATCCATGTGCGGGTGCTAAAAAGAGCAGCATCGGCATGCTTTTCACGTCGTTTGGTAGAAATCCACGTGCGCGTTCGGCCAAAAGCACCATTTGCATGCATATCGTGTGGTTTTGCAGAAAACTGCGTCCGCGTCTACCAAAAGATGCATGTGCATGCTTAAAACGCGTTTTGGCACAAATCCATGTGCGGGTGCTAAAAATAGCAGCATCGGCATGCTTTTCACGTCGTTTGGTAGAAATCCACGTGCGCGTTCTGCCAAAAGCACCATTTGCATGCATATCGTGTGGTTTTGAAGAAAACTGCGTCCGCGTCTACCAAAATATGCATGTGCATACTTAAAACGCGTTTTGGCACAAATCCATGTGCGGGTGCTAACAAGAGCAGCATCGGCATGCTTTTCACGTCGTTTGGTAGAAATACAGGTGCGCGTTCTGCCAAAAGCACCGTTTGCATGCATATCGTGTGGTTTTGCAGAAAACTGCATCCGGGTCTACCAAAAGATGCCTGTGCATGCTTAAATCGCCTTTTGTCAAAAATCCATGTGCGGGTGCTAAAAAGAGCAGCATCGGCATGCTTTTCATGTCGTTTGGTAGAAATCCACGTGCGCGTTCTGCCAAAAGCACCATTTGCATGCATATCGTGTGGTTTTGCAGAAAACTGCGTCCGCGTCTACCAAAAGATGCATGTGCATGCTTAAAACGCGTTTTGGCACAAATCCATGTGCGGGTGCTAAAAAGAGCAGCATCGGCATGCTTCTCACGTCGTTTGGTAGAAATCCACGTGCGCGTTCTGCCAAAAGCACCATTTGCATGCATATCGTGTGGTTTTGCAGAAAACTGCGTCCGCGTCTACCAAAAGATGCATGTGCATGCTTAAAACGCGTTTTGGCACAAATCCATGTGCGGGTGCTAAAAAGAGCAGCATCGGCATGCTTTTCACGTCGTTTGGTAGAAATCCACGTGCGCGTTCTGCCAAAAGCACCATTTGCATGCATATCGTGTGGTTTTGCACAAAACTGCGTCCGCGTCTACCAAAAGATGCATGTGCATGCTTAAAACACGTTTTGCCACAAATCCATGTGCGGGTGCTAAAAAGAGCAGCATCGGCATGCTTTTCACGTCGTTTGGTAGAAATCCACGTGCGCGTTCTGCCAAAAGCACCATTTGCATGCATATCGTGTGGTTTTGCAGAAAACTGCGTCCGCGTCTACCAAAAGATGCATGTTCATGCTTAAACCGCGTTTTGGCACAAATCCATGTGCGGGTGCTAAAAAGAGCAGCATCGGCATGTTTTTCACGTCGTTTGGTAGAAATCCACGTGCGCGTTCTGCCAGAAGCACCATTTGCATGCATATCGTGTGGTTTTGCAGAAAACTGCGTCCGCGTCTACCAAAAGATGCATGTGCATGCTTAAAACGCGTTTTGGCACAAATCCATGTGTGGGTGCTAAAAAGAGCAGCATCGGCACCATTTGCATGCATATCGTGTGGTTTTGCAGAAAACTGCGTCCGCGTCTACCAAAAGATGCGTGTGCATGCTTAACACGCGTTTTGGCACAAATCCATGTGCGGGTGCTAAAAAGAGCAGCATCGGCATGCTTTTCACGTCGTTTGGAAGAAATGCACGTACGCGTTCTGCCAAAAGCACCATTTGCATGCATATCGTGTGGTTTTGCAGAAAACTGCGTCCGCGTCTACCAAAAGATGCATGTGCATGCTTAAAACGCGTTTTAGCACAAATCCATGTGCCGGGTGCTAAAAAGAGCAGCATCGGCATGCTTTTCACGTCTTTGGTAGAAATCCACAATCCACGTGCGCGTTCTGCCAAAAGCACCATTTGCATGCATATCGTGTGGTTTTGCAGAAAACTGCGTCCGCGTCTACCAAAAGATGCATGTGCATGCTTAAAACGCGTTTTGGCACAAATCCATGTGCGGGTGCTAAAAAGAGCAGCATCGGCATGCTTTTCACGTCGTTTTTTAGAAATCCACGTGCGCGTTCTGCCAAAAGCACCATTTGCATGCATATCGTGTGGTTTTGCAGAAAACTGCGTCCGCGTCTACCAAAAGATGCGTGTGCATGCTTAACACGCGTTTTGGCACAAATCCATGTGCGGGTGCTAAAAAGAGCAGCATCGACATGCTTTTCACGTCGTTTGGTAGAAATCCACGTGCGCGTTCTGCCAAAAGCACCATTTGCATGCATATCGTGTGGTTTTGCAGAAAACTGCGTCCGCGTCTATCAAAAGATGCATGTGCATGCTTAAAACGCGTTTTGGCACAAATCCATGTGCGGGTGCTAAAAAGAGCAGCATCGGCATGCTTTTCACGTCGTTTGGTAGAAATCTACGTGCGCGTTCTGCCAAAAGCACCATTTGCATGCATATCGTGTGGTTTTGCAGAAAACTGCGTCCGCGTCTACCAAAAGATGCATGTGCATGCTTAAAACGCGTTTTGGCACAAATCCATGTGCGGGTGCTAAAAAGAGCAGCATCGGCATGCTTTTCACGTCGTTTGGAAGAAATGCACGTACGCGTTCTGCCAAAAGCACCATTTGCATGCATATCGTGTGGTTTTGCAGAAAACTGCGTCCGCGTCTACCAAAAGACGCATGTGCATGCTTAAAACGCGTTTTGGCACAAATCCATGTGCGGGTGCTAAAAAGAGCAGCATCGGCATGCTTTTCACGTCGTTTGGCAGAAATTCACGTGCGCGTTCTGCCAAAAGCACCATTTGCATGCATATCGTGTGGTTTTGCAGAAAACTGCGTCCGCGTCTACCAAAAGATGCATGTGCATGCTTAAAACGCGTTTTGGCACAAATCCATGTGCGGGTGCTAAAAAGAGCAGCATCGGCATGCTTTTCACGTCGTTTGGTAGAAATCCACGTGCGCGTTCTGCCAGAAGCACCATTTGCATGCATATCGTGTGGTTTTGCAGAAAACTGCGTCCGCGTCTACCAAAAGATGCATGTGCATGCTTAAAACGCGTTTTGGCACAAATCCATGTGCGGGTGCTAAAAAGAGCAGCATCGGCATGCTTTTCACGTCGTTTGGTAGAAATCCACGTGCGCGTTCTGCCAAAAGCACCATTTGCATGCATAAGGTGTGGTTTTGCAGAAAACTGCGTCCGCGTCTACCAAAAGATGCTGTGCATGCTTAAAACGCGTTTTGGCACAAATCCATGTGCGGGTGCTAAAAAGAGCAGCATCGGCATGCTTTTCACGTCGTTTGGTAGAAATCCACGTGCGCGTTCTGCCAAAAGCACCATTTGCATGCATATCGTGTGGTTTTTCATAAAACTGCGTCCGCGTCTACCAAAAGATGCATGTGCATGCTTAAAACGCGTTTTGGCACAAATCCATGTGCGGGTGCTAAAAAGAGCAGCATCGGCATGCTTTTCACGTCGTTTGGTAGAAATCCACGTGCGCGTTCTGAAAAAAGCACCATTTGCATGCATATCGTGTGGTTTTGCAGAAAACTGCGTCCGCGTCTACCAAAAGATGCATGTGCATGCTTAAAACGCGTTTTGGCACAAATCCATGTGCGGGTGCTAAAAAGAGCAGCATCGGCATGCTTTTCACGTCGCTTGGTATAAATCCACGTGCGCGTTCTGCCAAAAGCACCATTTGCATGCATATCGTGTCGTTTTGCAGAAAACTGCGTCCGCGTCTACCAAAAGATGCATGTGCATGCTTAAAACGCGTTTTGGCACAAATCCATGTGCGGGTGCTAAAAAGAGCAGCATCGGCATGCTTTTCACGTCGTTTGGTAGAAATCCACGTGCGCGTTCTGCCAAAAGCACCATTTGCATGCATATCGTGTGGTTTTGAAGAAAACTGCGTCCGCGTCTACCAAAATATGCATGTGCATGCTTAAAACGCGTTTTGGCACAAATCCATGTGCGGGTGCTAAAAAGAGCAGCATCGGCATGCTTTTCACGTCGTTTGGTAGAAATACAGGTGCGCGTTCTGCCAAAAGCACCATTTGCATGCATATCGTGTGGTTTTGCAGAAAACTGCGTCCGCGTCTACCAAAAGATGCATGTGCATGCTTAAAACGCGTTTTGGCACAAATCTATGTGCGGGTGCTAAAAATAACAGCATCGGCATGCTTTTCTCGTCGTTTGGTAGAAATCCACGTGCGCGTTCTGCCAAAAGCACCATTTGCATGCATATCGTGTGGTTTTGCAGAAAACTGCGTCCGCGTCTACCAAAAGATGCGTGTGCATGCTTAACACGCGTTTTGGCACAAATCCATGTGCGGGTGCTAAAAAGAGCAGCATCTTTATGCTTTTCACGTCGTTTGGTAGAAATCCACGTGCGCGTTCTGCCAAAAGCACCATTTGCATGCATATCGTGTGGTTTTGCAGAAAACTGCGTCCGCGTCTACCAAAAGATGCATGTGCATGCTTAAAACGCGTTTTGGCACAAATCCATGTGCAGGTGCTAGAAAGAGCAGCATCGGCATGCTTTTCACGTCGTTTGGTAGAAATCCACGTGCGCCTTCTGCCAAAAGCACCATTTGCATGCATATCGTGTGATTTTGCAGAAAACTGCGTCCGCGTCTACCAAAGATGCATGTGCATGCTTAAAACGCGTTTTGTCACAAATCCATGTGCGGGTGCTAAAAAGAGCAGCATCGGCATGCTTTTCACGTCGTTTGGTAGAAATCCACGTGCGCATTCTGCCAAAAGCACCATTTGCATGCATATCGCGTGGTTTTGCAGAAAACTGCGTCCGCGTCTACCAAAAGATGCATGTGCATGCTTAAAACGCGTTTTGGCACAAATCCATGTGCGGGTGCTAAAAATAACAGCATCGGCATGCTTTTCTCGTCGTTTGGTAGAAATCCACGTGCGCGTTCTGCCAAAAGCACCATTTGCATGCATATCGTGTGGTTTTGCAGAAAACTGCGTCCGCGTCTACCAAAAGATGCGTGTGCATGCTTAACACGCGTTTTGGCACAAATCCATGTGCGGGTGCTAAAAAGAGCAGCATCTTTATGCTTTTCACGTCGTTTGGTAGAAATCCACGTGCGCGTTCTGCCAAAAGCACCATTTGCATGCATATCGTGTGGTTTTGCAGAAAACTGCGTCCGCGTCTACCAAAAGATGCATGTGCATGCTTAAAACGCGTTTTGGCACAAATCCATGTGCAGGTGCTAAAAAGAGCAGCATCGGCATGCTTTTCACGTCGTTTGGTAGAAATCCACGTGCGCCTTCTGCAAAAAGCACCATTTGCATGCATATCGTGTGGTTTTGCAGAAAACTGCGTCCGCGTCTACAAAAGATGCATGTGCATGCTTAAAACGCGTTTTGCACAAATCCATGTGCGGGTGCTAAAAAGAGCAGCATCGGCATGCTTTTCACGTCGTTTGGTAGAAATCCACGTGCGCGTTCTGCCAAAAGCACCATTTGCATGCATATCGTGTGGTTTTGCACAAAACTGCGTCCGCGTCTACCAAAAGATGCATGTGCATGCTTAAAACACGTTTTGCCACAAATCCATGTGCGGGTGCTAAAAAGAGCAGCATCGGCATGCTTTTCACGTCGTTTGGTAGAAATCCACGTGCGCGTTCTGCCAAAAGCACCATTTGCATGCATATCGTGTGGTTTTGCAGAAAACTGCGTCCGCGTCTACCAAAAGATGCATGTTCATGCTTAAACCGCGTTTTGGCACAAATCCATGTGCGGGTGCTAAAAAGAGCAGCATCGGCATGTTTTTCACGTCGTTTGGTAGAAATCCACGTGCGCGTTCTGCCAGAAGCACCATTTGCATGCATATCGTGTGGTTTTGCAGAAAACTGCGTCCGCGTCTACCAAAAGATGCATGTGCATGCTTAAAACGCGTTTGGCACAAATCCATGTGTGGGTGCTAAAAAGAGCAGCATCGGCACCATTTGCATGCATATCGTGTGGTTTTGCAGAAAACTGCGTCCGCGTCTACCAAAAGATGCGTGTGCATGCTTAACACGCGTTTTGGCACAAATCCATGTGCGGGTGCTAAAAAGAGCAGCATCGGCATGCTTTTCACGTCGTTTGGAAGAAATGCACGTACGCGTTCTGCCAAAAGCACCATTTGCATGCATATCGTGTGGTTTTGCAGAAAACTGCGTCCGCGTCTACCAAAAGATGCATGTGCATGCTTAAAACGCGTTTAGCACAAATCCATGTGCGGGTGCTAAAAAGAGCAGCATCGGCATGCTTTTCACGTCTTTGGTAGAAATCCACAATCCACGTGCGCGTTCTGCCAAAAGCACCATTTGCATGCATATCGTGTGGTTTTGCAGAAAACTGCGTCCGCGTCTACCAAAAGATGCATGTGCATGCTTAAAACGCGTTTTTGGCACAAATCCATGTGCGGGTGCTAAAAAGAGCAGCATCGGCATGCTTTTCACGTCGTTTTTTAGAAATCCACGTGCGCGTTCTGCCAAAAGCACCATTTGCATGCATATCGTGTGGTTTTGCAGAAAACTGCGTCCGCGTCTACCAAAAGATGCGTGTGCATGCTTAACACGCGTTTTGGCACAAATCCATGTGCGGGTGCTAAAAAGAGCAGCATCGACATGCTTTTCACGTCGTTTGGTAGAAATCCACGTGCGCGTTCTGCCAAAAGCACCATTTGCATGCATATCGTGTGGTTTTGCAGAAAACTGCGTCCGCGTCTATCAAAAGATGCATGTGCATGCTTAAAACGCGTTTTGGCACAAATCCATGTGCGGGTGCTAAAAAGAGCAGCATCGGCATGCTTTTCACGTCGTTTGGTAGAAATCTACGTGCGCGTTCTGCCAAAAGCACCATTTGCATGCATATCGTGTGGTTTTGCAGAAAACTGCGTCCGCGTCTACCAAAAGATGCATGTGCATGCTTAAAACGCGTTTTGGCACAAATCCATGTGCGGGTGCTAAAAAGAGCAGCATCGGCATGCTTTTCACGTCGTTTGGAAGAAATGCACGTACGCGTTCTGCCAAAAGCACCATTTGCATGCATATCGTGTGGTTTTGCAGAAAACTGCGTCCGCGTCTACCAAAAGACGCATGTGCATGCTTAAAACGCGTTTTGGCACAAATCCATGTGCGGGTGCTAAAAAGAGCAGCATCGGCATGCTTTTCACGTCGTTTGGCAGAAATTCACGTGCGCGTTCTGCAAAAGCACCATTTGCATGCATATCGTGTGGTTTTGCAGAAAACTGCGTCCGCGTCTACCAAAAGATGCATGTGCATGCTTAAAACGCGTTTTGGCACAAATCCATGTGCGGGTGCTAAAAAGAGCAGCATCGGCATGCTTTTCACGTCGTTTGGTAGAAATCCACGTGCGCGTTCTGCCAGAAGCACCATTTGCATGCATATCGTGTGGTTTTGCAGAAAACTGCGTCCGCGTCTACCAAAAGATGCATGTGCATGCTTAAAACGCGTTTTGGCACAAATCCATGTGCGGGTGCTAAAAAGAGCAGCATCGGCATGCTTTTCACGTCGTTTGGTAGAAATCCACGTGCGCGTTCTGCCAAAAGCACCATTTGCATGCATAAGGTGTGGTTTTGCAGAAAACTGCGTCCGCGTCTACCAAAAGATGCTGTGCATGCTTAAAACGCGTTTTGGCACAAATCCATGTGCGGGTGCTAAAAAGAGCAGCATCGGCATGCTTTTCACGTCGTTTGGTAGAAATCCACGTGCGCGTTCTGCCAAAAGCACCATTTGCATGCATATCGTGTGGTTTTTCATAAAACTGCGTCCGCGTCTACCAAAAGATGCATGTGCATGCTTAAAACGCGTTTTGGCACAAATCCATGTGCGGGTGCTAAAAAGAGCAGCATCGGCATGCTTTTCACGTCGTTTGGTAGAAATCCACGTGCGCGTTCTGAAAAAAAGCACCATTTGCATGCATATCGTGTGGTTTTGCAGAAAACTGCGTCCGCGTCTACCAAAAGATGCATGTGCATGCTTAAAACGCGTTTTGGCACAAATCCATGTGCGGGTGCTAAAAAAGAGCAGCATCGGCATGCTTTTCACGTCGCTTGGTATAAATCCACGTGCGCGTTCTGCCAAAAGCACCATTTGCATGCATATCGTGTCGTTTTGCAGAAAACTGCGTCCGCGTCTACCAAAAGATGCATGTGCATGCTTAAAACGCGTTTTGGCACAAATCCATGTGCGGGTGCTAAAAAGAGCAGCATCGGCATGCTTTTCACGTCGTTTGGTAGAAATCCACGTGCGCGTTCTGCCAAAAGCACCATTTGCATGCATATCGTGTGGTTTGAAGAAAACTGCGTCCGCGTCTACCAAAATATGCATGTGCATGCTTAAAACGCGTTTTGGCACAAATCCATGTGCGGGTGCTAAAAAGAGCAGCATCGGCATGCTTTTCACGTCGTTTGGTAGAAATACAGGTGCGCGTTCTGCCAAAAGCACCATTTGCATGCATATCGTGTGGTTTTGCAGAAAACTGCGTCCGCGTCTACCAAAAGATGCATGTGCATGCTTAAAACGCGTTTTGGCACAAATCTATGTGCGGGTGCTAAAAATAACAGCATCGGCATGCTTTTCTCGTCGTTTGGTAGAAATCCACGTGCGCGTTCTGCCAAAAGCACATTTGCATGCATATCGTGTGGTTTTGCAGAAAACTGCGTCCGCGTCTACCAAAAGATGCGTGTGCATGCTTAACACGCGTTTTGGCACAAATCCATGTGCGGGTGCTAAAAAGAGCAGCATCTTTATGCTTTTCACGTCGTTTGGTAGAAATCCACGTGCGCGTTCTGCCAAAAGCACCATTTGCATGCATATCGTGTGGTTTGCAGAAAACTGCGTCCGCGTCTACCAAAAGATGCATGTGCATGCTTAAAACGCGTTTTGGCACAAATCCATGTGCAGGTGCTAGAAAGAGCAGCATCGGCATGCTTTTCACGTCGTTGGTAGAAATCCACGTGCGCCTTCTGCCAAAAGCACCATTTGCATGCATATCGTGTGATTTTGCAGAAAACTGCGTCCGCGTCTACCAAAAGATGCATGTGCATGCTTAAAACGCGTTTTGTCACAAATCCATGTGCGGGTGCTAAAAAGAGCAGCATCGGCATGCTTTTCACGTCGTTTGGTAGAAATCCACGTGCGCATTCTGCCAAAAGCACCATTTGCATGCATATCGCGTGGTTTTGCAGAAAACTGCGTCCGCGTCTACCAAAAGATGCATGTGCATGCTTAAAACGCGTTTTGGCACAAATCCATGTGCGGGTGCTAAAAATAACAGCATCGGCATGCTTTTCTCGTCGTTTGGTAGAAATCCACGTGCGCGTTCTGCCAAAAGCACCATTTGCATGCATATCGTGTGGTTTTGCAGAAAACTGCGTCCGCGTCTACCAAAAGATGCGTGTGCATGCTTAACACGCGTTTTGGCACAAATCCATGTGCGGGTGCTAAAAAGAGCAGCATCTTTATGCTTTTCACGTCGTTTGGTAGAAATCCACGTGCGCGTTCTGCCAAAAGCACCATTTGCATGCATATCGTGTGGTTTTGCAGAAAACTGCGTCCGCGTCTACCAAAAGATGCATGTGCATGCTTAAAACGCGTTTTGGCACAAATCCATGTGCAGGTGCTAAAAAGAGCAGCATCGGCATGCTTTTCACGTCGTTTGGTAGAAATCCACGTGCGCCTTCTGCAAAAAGCACCATTTGCATGCATATCGTGTGGTTTTGCAGAAAACTGCGTCCGCGTCTACCAAAAGATGCATGTGCATGCTTAAAACGCGTTTTGGCACAAATCCATGTGCGGGTGCTAAAAAGAGCAGCATCGGCATGCTTTTCACGTCGTTTGGTAGAAATCCACGTGCGCGTTCTGCCAAAAGCACCATTTGCATGCATATCGTGTGGTTTTGCAGAAAACTGCGTCCGCGTCTACCAAAAGATGCATGTGCATGCTTAAAACGCGTTTTCGCACAAATCCATGTGCGGGTGCTAAAAAGAGCAGCATCGGCATGCTTTTCACGTCGTTTGGTAGAAATCCACGTGCGCGTTCTGCCAAAAGCACCATTTGCATGCATATCGTGTGGTTTTGCAGAAAACTGCGTCCGCGTCTACCAAAAGATGCATGTGCATGCTTAAAACGCGTTTTGGCACAAATCCATGTGCGGGTGCTAAAAGAGCAGCATCGGCATGCTTTTCACGTCGTTTGGTAGAAATCCACGTGCGCGTTCTGCCAAAAGCACCTTTTGCATGCATATCGTGTGGTTTTTCAGAAAACTGCGTCCGCGTCTACCAAAAGATGCATGTGCAAGCTTAAAACGCATTTTGGCACAAATCCATGTGCGGGTGCTAAAAAGAGCAGCATCGCATGCTTTTCACGTCGTTTGGTAGAAATCCACGTCCGCGTTCTGCCAAAAGCACCATTTGCATGCATATCGTGTGGTTTTGCAGAAAACTGCGTCCGCGTCTACCAAAAGATGCGTGTGCATGCTTAACACGCGTTTTGGCACAAATCCATGTGCGGGTGCTAAAAAGAGCAGCATCGGCATGCTTTTCACGTCGTTTGGTAGAAATCCGCGTGCGCGTTCTGCCAAAAGCACCATTTGCATGCATATCGTGTGGTTTTTGCAGAAAACTGCGTCCGTGTCGCCCAAAAGATGCATGTGCATGCTTAAAACGCGTTTTGGCACAAATCCATGTGCGGGTGCTAAAAAGAGCAGCATCGGCATGCTTTTCACGTCGTTTGGTAGAAATCCACGTGCGCGTTTTGCCAAAAGCACCATTTGCATGCATGTCGTGTGGTTTTGCAGAAAACTGCGTCCGCGTCTGCCGAAAGATGCATGTGCATGCTTAAAACGCGTTTTGTCACAAATTCCATGTGCGGGTACTAAAAAGAACAGCATCGGCATGCTTTTCACGTCGTGTGGTAGAAATCCACGTGCGCGTTCTGCCAAAAGCACCATTTGCATGCATATCGTGTGTTTTGCAGAAAACTGCGTCCGCGTCTACCAAAAGATGCGTGTGCATGCTTAACACCGCGTTTTGGCACAAATCCATGTGCGGGTGCTAAAAAGAGCAGCATCGGCATGCTTTTCACGTCGTTTGGTAGAAATCCACGTGCGCGTTCTGCCAAAAGCACTATTTGCATGCATATCGTGTGGTTTTGCAGAAAACTGCGTCCGCGTCTACCAAAAGATGCATGTGCATGCTTAAAACGCGTTTTGGCGCAAATCCATGTGCGGGTGCTAAAAAGAGCAGCATCGGCATGCTTTTCACGTCGTTTGGGTAGAAATCCACGTGCGCCTTCTGCCAAAAGCACCATTTATTTGCATGCATATCGTGTGGTTTTGCAGAAAACTGCGTCCGCGTCTACCAAAAGATGCATGTGCATGCTTAAAACGCGTTTTGGCACAAATCCATGTGCGGGTGCTAAAAAGAGCAGCATCGGCATGCTTTTCACGTCGTTTGGTAGAAATCCACGTGCGCGTTCTGCCAAAAGCACCATTTGCATGCATATCGTGTGGTTTTTCAGAAAACTGCGTCCGCGTCTACCAAAAGATGCATGTGCAAGCTTAAAACGCGTTTGGCACAAATCCATGTGCGGGTGCTAAAAAGAGCAGCATCGCATGCTTTTCACGTCGTTTGGTAGAAATCCACGTGCGCGTTCTGCCAAAAGCACCATTTGCATGCATATCGTGTGGTTTTGCAGAAACTGCGTCCGCGTCTACCAAAAGATGCGTGTGCATGCTTAACACGCGTTTTGGCACAAATCCATGTGCGGGTGCTAAAAAGAGCAGCATCGGCATGCTTTTCACGTCGTTTGGTAGAAATCCACGTGCGCGTTCTGCCAAAAGCACCATTTGCATGCATATCGTGTGGTTTTGCAGAAAACTGCGTCCGCGTCTACCAAAAGATGCATGTGCATGCTTAAAACGCGTTTTGGCACAAATCCATGTGCGGGTGCTAAAAAGAGCAGCATCGGCATGCTGTTCAAGTCGTTTGGTAGAAATCCACGTGCGCGTTTTGCCAAAAGCACCATTTGCATGCATGTCGTGTGGTTTTGCAGAAAACTGCGTCCGCGTCTGCCAAAAGATGCGTGTGCATGCTTAACACGCGTTTTAGCACAAATCCATGTGCGGGTGCTAAAAAGA